>NW_023144630.1:3037494-3085213 GCF_012932325.1 Thrips palmi | reverse complement strand
GTTTTGATAGAATTCAGTGCGACTTGGTCTGTTTTTCCCGTGACGCATCGCCTTTGCGGTCGAAGAAACGGCGGGATTATCAAAGTGATATGGCGCCGCCTACGCTCCACCCGGTCGCTCCAGTCCAGACGGAACCGGAACTCGCCTGCCCGTCTCGGCGGCCCATTTTGCAGTGTCGGAATCCCCTCGTCATTTCGCTACAAAAATTTGGCGCCGGAAATGCGACCACCTTGACGCCCGTTGAGTCTTGAAGTGCGAATTTGAAGCACTTTCTCTTCGCTTTCGGTGCGGTCCCCCTGGTACCTATACGTAGCGCGGTGTTTCCGACTACTTGCCCCCCCCCCCCCCCCCCCCCAGCTGTCAGCACCACCCGCGCTGGCGCCATTTCACCCCGTCTGATGGATAAATTGGCAATTATTCGCTATCTCGTGAGTCCGGCGCGGCCTGCACCATTATCGCTATCGCCACGCTGTCTCTCTCGCACCCCCGCCGGCCCGCGCGACTAGAGACCCTCCCGTCAGAGATGCGCAACCCGCCTTGGGACCCGTGTAGTCAAAGGCACCCTGAGTCAGGTGCAAGCGACCGCCGTATAACCTGCTGGCCGCCCCAGATGCACCTGCGTAGCCTCGCGCGGGGCGAATTCGGCTTCCCGTCCGCATGGGACTACCAGTCGTCTGTGATTGGCTGAGAGGGCCCCTTTGCGCACTCTGACGGAGGGTCTCTACGCGCGACGCCCGTGAGTGCGAGAGAGACGGCGCGACGTGTTCGGAAATCAGCCTGCCCGGGCGATAGCTTGACTCAATTTCCGGATTTTTACCTCGCAGACAGGTGTGCCTGAAAAAAAAACGCGGCCGGAGGGTCTTGAACCCGAACCAGCCGCTTGGTTTCGGCCTTGGTTGCAGGATACTCGCAAAAAAACAGCAGCTGTTGATTTGGGAAACATATTCAGAATTCCAGTCCAGCAATAATGACGAAAATAGCGACAATGCGATAGTCTAACCCCTTCCGCTGGGGAGATAGGCCCGAGACGGCCCGGGTTCAACGCCCTGCTCCACTACCGGCAAGGCGGGGCGGGGCGGGCGGGGCGGGCGGGGGGGGCCTCTCTCTGGATGCAGCGCTCCGACAAGGGGCTTGTATTTCGTGGAATTTCCTTGTGATTTCGGCCAATTCCTTGCCGACTGCTGGGGAAGCCCGAGACCACCCTGGCTGGGCCGGGCTGGGCTGGCCGGGCTGGGCTGGCCGGGCAGGCCGCCAGGCTTGCCGCCCATTGAGCGCCGACTCATTGGCGAGGTGCTAAGTGGATCAAGGCGGCTTACTTGGCTTACTCCTCGCACCGGCGCTGGGCGGAGCCCTCGGCAGAGCCGCGCCGCAACGGGGGGCGGGGGCGGCGGGGCGGGGCGGGGCGGGGCGGGGCGGGGGGGGGGGGGCGGGGCGGGGCGGGGCGGGCGAAGGGCCCTTGAACTCGGAGGGAAAACCTGCGGGGACGTCTCGCCCAAGAGGACCGTCTTCACCCTTTGGAGGGCTGCCGCGGCGTTCCCCGAAGACCGGTGGAGGCGGCCAAAACTCTGGACTCGTTTTGAGCTCCAGAGTCGCTAAATAGGACTCGAACCGAACGTGTGACCCCACCAATGGATTGCTCTCCGAATGGGGAATCCATTGGTGGGGTCACACGTTCGGTTCGAGTCCCATTTAGCGACTCTGGAGCTCAAAACGCGTCAAGAGTTCGGCCGCCTCCACCGGTCTTCTGGCAAATCCACTGTGGGCCCTAGAAGAGCCGCCGTGGCTGGCTGGCCCCAGCCAATCAGGGGCTTCCTTGTGGACGGTCACTGACCCCGGCCACACCAGACCGCCTGTCACCAGCCAGCCGGCACGCAGCGTGCACGTCTTGCACGCAGCCAGCTCCCGTGCCACCTCTTGCCCTCCTACGCCTCGGCCCCGACTTGCAGCCCGTGTCGTTTTCTGAGGAGGCTGTTCACGCCGTCACACCACCAGAGCCCTGATACTGGATCTCTTACGGTCAAATGTGGGGCAGTTCCAGGCCTGGGTGCGTTTGTATGAGAGTAAGCGCGCGCGTGTGTGTTTGTGTGAGTGCGTGTGTGTGCAAGCTGCTGAGGTCGTTGCCCTGCTCTTGACTCCATTCACTCTCAGAGACAAGCGTATTACCAGGCTCGGCTCATTACACAAAAAGACGTTCGAACTGCCCCCGCGCACTGCGTCCCGTGTCTTGTGTGCGGTGTAGTTCGGATCTCCACAGCCGCCGCGCCGGCCAGGCGGGCAGGTCACTGACCTGTCCCAGGGAACACCCGTCGTAAGTGCCAGTATGAATGACGAGTGGTATTTTATACACATCGCGGACCAGACGCGTTTTGAGCTCCAGAGTCGCTAAATGGGACTCGAACCGAGCGTGTGACCCCACCAATGGATTCCTCGTTCGGAGAGCAATCCATTGGTGGGGTCACACGTTCGGTTCGAGACCGTTTAGCGACTCTGGAGCTCAAAACGCGTCCGGGATTTTGCCCGCCTCCACCGGTCTTCTGGCCCACTGTGCCGCGTGGCGGCGTGGCGTGGCGCCCAGAGTCCACGCTTATTAGCTCGCCCCAAAGACCCCCCGGGCCGTGCTAGCGGTCCTAGCTCTGCGAGGCAATCGAATGCTTGGTTGGCTGCAGCCGGCGGCAGCCTGGCCTGGCCGCTAGTTTGGGGACAAGTCGGGTCGCACTGGGAAAGCCAAATAGGATTTACCAGAATGGCGTAACCCCGGGCCGAACTAGCCCGCGGGCCCCGGGCAGGGCGCGGCGCGGCGCGCCACGCCACGGCCCCGGGCCAAGTTGAAGATTTCATCACGACAAACAGGACCTCCAGGGCCTGCAGGGCTGCCAACTGCCTTGTTTGCCGTCACTGCCTGTGGGGTTTGCCTGTTGCCCGGGCGCACAGTGGGCCAGAGACCGGTGGAGGCGGTCAAAATTCTAGACGTGGTTTGAGTTCGCTAAATTGGAGTCAAACCGAGCTTGTGACCTTACCAATGGATTCCCCGTTCGGAGTGCTATCCATTGGTGGGGTCACACGTTCGGTTCGAGTCCCATTTAGCGGCTCTGGAGCTCAAAACGCGTCCGGGATTTTGAGCGCCTCCACCGGTCTTCTGGCCCACTGTGACACCAGTGACACTGACTCCGGCGAACCTAAATGGGTGCCAAGTTCTGAGTCCGCTGTCCCGAATCGCACACGCAAATCAGGCGCCAAAAGTCGAGGGCCTCTTTGATCGTCACTTCCCCCAAACAAGACAGCCCCTTTGCTGCCGCTCCCCCCCTTCCCCCTCCCTGGCAAGTGAGCAGCAAACTTAATGAATCAACTCCCGAGTCGCACTTCACACGCCGAGACCCGCCGCCGCCCAGAATTGCTTCGGCCCGCCTCGGCTTGCCTTGGCCCGAATTTAATATATTTCGCCGCCTTCAAGTGTCGCCTCATCCCATTGTGGCAGGTGTGCCATCCGGGGAGGGGGGGGGGAGGGGGAGTGTAAAACAGCAGCCGAACTAATACAGCAACACACCGTCGCAGTGCGCGCCAAAGTGAATCCGCACACGGGCCACTGAACCGGAGAGAAACTCATGAACTGGGGATGCTCGCTCGCGCCGCCGGGCGGCCACACTGCCGAAACCCAATGCGAATATGAAGCGGAGGGGAGCGGTTTAGGCGGGTCATTATTCACATTGGGCTTCGTGGGAGGTCGCGGCGGCGATGTCGCAGGCCGCGGGGCGGCGCGGGGGACTTATGAAACGTTTGCCATCTGCAGATGAACGCCGACGCGGCTGCGGCTGGCCGACCCGCAGTGGGCCAGAAGACCGGCGGAGGCGTCCATGGCGAGCTTGAGCGCCCGGCAGGTAGGCCACCAACCCACCCCGCGACGCACCGGAGTGGAGACGGTGGCCTACGCCGCCGCGGTGCAGGCGTCAGCCACGGCTCTGCCCCACGTTTTGACAGTGTGGTGGCTGCAGAGGGCCTTTCGTTCCCACTTTACACTGGTGCCTGTCGTTGGGTCGACCATGAGGTGCTGCTTGTTACTTCCAAACTGATGAAAAGTCGCCTCGGCTCGTTGAGACTGATCCCCATCCGTGCGTGGCCGAGATGTCACGGGTGGGCGTCATAGAGTTCGCCCTGATTCGTTCCCATTGGCTGGGTCCTCGAGTGGGGCTCGCGGTCAGGGGAGGGGGCCACTGATCCTCTGGATATTGCAGATCTATCTAAGCGTTTCGTTCACACCTCCGTCGACAAGTGTGCCCGATACGCCGAATTCACGCACACACGCTCACACCACACCCACACACACACACACACACACACACACACACACACACACACACACACACACACAAGCACACGCTCTATGTTATTACGCGGTGAGCAAATCTGTTCGGATGTGGTGCGGCCTTTAAAGCGCTCGCCTTTTTCCAGTGGCTTAAACATTTCTCGCTCGGTGTTCAATAACGCAGCTTCGCAGTGCTTCACAGCTTGCTGGATAATCCAGCGGTATGAAGGGTCGCACCCCCGCAGTCAGGGCCACCAGGCTGTCGCTCCGTCTCTCTCCCACTCACGGGGCCGGGGCAAACTTTTTCAGGTCTTGCGCGGAAATTTCTTTTGTTATTACAGTTATTACAGCAGTGGGACAGAAAACCATGGAGGCAGCCAAATCCCAAGATGAGACTGGAACCGAACGTTTGACCCCACCAATGGATTGCTCTCCGCACGAGGAATCCTTCGGTGGGGTCGCAAGCTCGGTCCGAGTCCTGTTTAGCGACTCTGGAGCTAAAAACGCGTCTGGACTTTTTAGCCGCCTCCGCCGGCCTTCTGGCCCACTGTGGGCACACTTGTGGGTCGCGGTGGTGGTGGTCGTGGTCTGCGTCGTGGTCGCGGTGGTCGTGGTGCAGATGGCCAGGGAGTCCGTGGCGCCGCCTCCGGCATGCCTCCGAGCTTGGATGAGTGTCGGCGGTGAAGGGCCCTCACCGCCCCCGCCGCCCCCGCCGCCCCTCCAGGCCCACCCCGACTACGTAGCAGCCGCAGGTTTCATTTCGGAGGATTACCCAGTTCGGTCCGACATTGGAGGGCAAATACGCGAATTGCCTGGAGATACTTGAATCGGCTTCTTTTCCTCGTCGTCCTCGTCCTCCTCCTCCCCGTCCTGTTCGTTTCCTCTCCACTGGAAGAAAAGGGCCGCGATCATGTTTCGAATTTCGCTCCCTTTTGGCGGACAAACCTCTAGTCGTGTTTTGAGCTCTAGAGTCGCTAAATGGGACTCGAACCGAACGTGTGACCCCACCAATGGATTGCTCTCCGAACGAGGAATCCATTGGTGGGGTCACACGTTCAGTTCGAACAGCGTGATCCCGGTGGCGAGGTCGCGATGGACCCGCTCGGCAGCGGTACACTGCATGATGGGCCAAACCAGGAACCAGGGTTTCATTAACTTGTTCATCTTTTATTCGGCAGAAAATTGAAGCCAGCCAAGGAGAAGGCAAACACTGCGGCTGCCATATCAAGACGAGGGGTGCGGGGGCTGCGGGGCGAGCGGGCCAGACGGGGGTGGGGGAGGGACACACACAGGCACACACACACACAGACGGAGCAATCTAGATCAATCGCAACATCCACACTTGGAAATAAAAATCGCATGCGGTGAAGAGGTTTGTTTCAGCGCGTGGAATGGCACACAAAAATGCGGAGCGCTACTCGGATTGCATCACGATAGCCCGTGCTCACACACGCACACACAGACTCACTCACTCACACAGACACACACACTCACACACTGTCGAAATAAATTAGACCTGCGGGTCATTAGGTGCAGACGCGCGCGCTGCGGTCAAAACTTTTTCCCCGCTGTTGTGGTGATGAGGGGTATTCCAAAGCCATGTCGTGTGCCAGCGGAACCGCGCCCGCGCCCCGCCCCCCCCGCCCCGCCCCGCCCCGCCCCCCCCCCCCGCCCCCGCCCCACCCCACCCCACCCCGCCCCGCCCGCCCCGCCCCACCCCGCCCCACCCCGCCTCGCCTCGGGCCAGCCGAGAGGCCAGCCCGGGAAGTCCGGCCATTGAAGACTGCTACCAGCACTCGGCTTACCCAACAAACACACACACACCCTCACACACACCCACACACACACACACACACACAAACCCACTCGCATGCAAATAAAAACGCGACAGGAAATGAAAAATATCTCGGGGGTCAATCGTGCGGAGCAGACAGCTTTCCACTTTTTTTAGCACATCTCTCGTGGAAAGAACAACTTCACTAGTACACTCCCTGGTGTCGGGAAGAGCTGCACCACTAACTTGCGAGATCCAGGCCACATCCTCGACAACTTACATCGCGAAGAGGTCCATTTTCATCTGGGGGCGGGGCTTCGATGCTTGCGCCTGTGGCGGGGCGGGGCGGGGCGGACGGAGGGCCGATCTACTGTTAGCGCTTTCTGGCGTTCTGCCCCGGCCCGGCGGCGGCCCGGCGGGCGAGGCCCCGTCCGGGGAGTTCCACACCGCAACCAAACCCGCGCCAACTCCCCCCCCCTCCCCTCCACCCTCTCGTTGCCACCGACTGAGTGAACTCAATATAGCCGCCCGCCTCCTCGACCGCGCCTCCACTCATTGGTCGGCTTAGCGCAGCGCGGCGCAGTGTTACACCGCCGTTCCGCCGGCCCCAAATAAAAGCCGGCGTGTTACGTAATATGTGGACCGACCCCCCCCCACACTGCGGGTGAAAGTCGCGCCCCGGTCACTCTGCCGCGGCGGGACGTGGGACTTCCCCGCCCCGTCCAGCCAGCGTCCAGCGAGAGCCGCACAGTGGGCCAGAAGACCGGTGGAGGCGTCCGAAACCCCGGACGCGTTTTGAGCTCCAGAGTCGCTGAAGGGGACTCGAACCGAACGTGTGACTCCACCGATGGATTGCTCTCCGAACGAGGAGTCCATTGGTGGGGTCACACGCTCGGTTCGAGTGGCGTTTAGCGCTGGAGCTCAAAACGCGCCTGGAGTTTCAGCCGCTTCCACCGGTCTTCTGGCCCACTGTGCGGCGGCTCCAGCCTGCGCGGGTAGGCAACCCAACTGGCAGCCAAGACGGCGTGCGGCCCGCCTGCCCGACTGCAGGCGGCGTGGACGTCCTGGTGCACCCCTTGCAGTGTAGGAGGTGTGTGTACACTGCACGCTGCACACGCCCGCCAGCCATTTCCCACAATGCAGCACTCTGCGACGTGTCAAAGTGGAAACATTCACTCACATGTGGCGTTTGCCCTTCGCCATTTTCGCTTTTTCGCGGTGGGGTGGGGTCCTAATGACTCGCGAATGTGTGGTAATACTCACCCTCTGCATGTGTGTGAGTGAGACGGAGAGTGTGTTTACTAATGGACTGCCCGGCGTACCTTTGCCCCGTGTGCATTAACGTCTCGAGCTTCTAGTGTGGTGCCCGTCGAAGGGTGTTGCGACACAGAGTGCACGTGTGAACTCGCTGCTCGCTCAAGGAGGGACGGAGGGGCGCACGCTTTCAGTACCAAGAAGCCTCGAAGCCTCGCGTCGTCGGGAAAGGAAAGAAATAACCCCCTGAGGCTGAAGCAGGCGTCCAAGACTCCAGACGCGTTTTGAGCGCCAGAGTCGCTAAACAGGACTCGAACCGAACGTGTGACCCCACCAATGGATTCCTCGTTCGGAGAGCAATCCATTGGTGGGGTCACACGTTCGGTTCGAGTCCCATTTAGCGACTCTGGAGCTCAAAACGCGTCTTGATTTTGAACCGCGTCCACCGGCCTTCTGGCCCACTGTGCAGGGCAAGCCTCCCATCCCTGCACGAGGCTGCGCCTTGCTTTGCCCGCCAGTCGAGAGTATAAATGGTTTGCAAGCGACCGGGGCATTGAGGCCGGGCGGCCGGGCCCGGCAGGCAAGACGCTCTGTCTCTCTTCTGCACTCGAGGGGCTGCCCGCGGCCCGCAGGCCCCGCAAGGGTGCGAGGGAGACAGACTGTGCGGAATGAGTCTGCAGGGGCTGCAGGGCCGGGACAAAGGGCTCTGATCGCTCTCAATCGCTCCCGCTCTGCGCTTTAACCCCGCCACGCCGTGCCGCGCCGTGCTCGTTCTTTAGCGCCCAAACTCTGGACGCGTTTTGAGCTCCAGAGTCGCTAAACAGGACTCGAACCGAACGTGTGACCCCACCAATGGATTCCTCGTTCGGAGAGCAGTCCATTGGTGGGGTCACACGTTCGGTTCGAGTCCCGTGTAGCGACTCTGACGCTCAAAACGCGTCCGAGATTTTGTCCGCCCCCACCGGTCTTCTGGCCCACTGTGCGGCGCCACAATCCCGGTCGGATGGCGGGCGGTGGGATGCTGAAATGGTGAAATGAAGCAGTGTGCCGATTGTCTCCCTGGCTGCTGCAGGCCCTAACGAGACTGCCTGCTGGCTGCCTGCAGGCGAGAGTCGTTTTCGTCGCTCTGTCTCTCTCGCACTCTCGGGGCGTCCCGCGGAGGTGCGAGAGAGACAGGGCCACGAAAACGGCTCTCGGAATCAGTGTGCTGGCTGGCTGCTGCGGCTGGCGGCATTGTGGCCCTCCCTCGGGCCGGATGCAGTCTTCATGCCGGGGCAGCGGACTGATTCCGAGAGCCTCTGTCTCTCTCGCACTCGCGCGGCGTCTCGCACGGGTGCGAGAGAGACAGAGCGACGAGGCCGACCCTCGGAATGAGTCCCCAGGCGGCGCAGCCCCGCAGCCGCAGCGCCGCGCAGCGCCCCACAGAGCCGTATCGATTTAAAAGGCATCACTCTTTCCTCCTGCACAACAATCCGAGCAATTTGCGCCTTTGTGGGCGTGCCCGGCGTGCCCGCCGCGCCGCCACTGGAAAGGCTGGAAAGGCACTGGAGCATTGTGTCTCCGGCTCGGCCGGCTCGACCCTGATTGGCGGCGTTGGAATCGCGGCGCTCGCCCGCCTCTACCCGCGCACACCGCTGGCGGAGGCCCCACCGTCTCGGAGGCGGCCCGCGGGCAGCGCCGGCAGCGCGCCCTTTTTGAAAGGCGGAAGGGAAGGGCCCTCTCGCTCGCGGCCCCGCGGCCCCGCCACTCGAGTGGGGTAGGAAACATTTAGGAAAATGGGCTGCCCGGCCGGGACGCTGGAACGAAACGAACCCGCAGGACTCCAGCGGCGGAGCAGGGTGTCCAATCAGGACCACGATCGCCACCGCGCAGTGGCCGAAACTCTAGACGCGTTTTGAGCTCCAGAGTCGCTAAGCAGGACTCGAACCGAACGTGTGACCCCACCAATGGATTGCTCTCCGAACGAGGAATCCATCGGTGGGGTCACAAGTTCGGTTGATGGGTTTTAGCCCCGAATCAAACACGTCACTGGTCTTGTGTTAAAGACCTTCGCGAATTCCAGCAAACGACGCTGTCAATACCCCACGCCCAGAGCCATGCAGTCTCTGGCGCGAGGGGTAGCGCCTTGCGTGTAGGCAGCCGATTGCGCGTCCATGCCTTGCTCTTGCCCAACTTGCAGGCTGTGGGTTCTGAGACAGTTTGTGTTTGAACCCCGCGTGTTTTTTTGGATTTGGACTAGTTTGGAGTACAATGATTCATGATAAAATAGACAAAACCAATTTATTTTAACAAAGTTGCTGTTGGTTTTGTCAAAAGACATATAAAACACGTTATAAAATTAGCACACCTGTTGTTGAAAAATTAGAAAAATATTTTGAATCTCATTTAACATAACCCTATTATTTAATTCAATGCAAAATGTTTCTCTAATATCACAGCTCTCATTAAAACAATATTAAGTCTTATGAAAGGCACATTCTCAAGAGTTGAGGTTTCATTAGCAAAATCAGTGAGGTGTTTGCTACACAAAAATATGTAGATAAATGAATCTGTGTAGAATTATTTCATAATCATCCTTTAGAAAACAATAATACATTCTAGATTTGTGGCAAAGCACCATTGGTTTTAAACATCATCTTCATAACTCATATTTTTCTTCATAGTTTTCTGAAAGTGCATATAAGCTCTCCATATTTTCTTCAAATTCATCTACTTCAAGACCAGCTTTGGCATATGCAGGAAAACGTCTTATGTTGAGTCTTGCTGTTTCGGTGTGGAGTGAACGCAGCATATCCTTAACAGAGTCACAACTAGTGATACTTGACACCACCGGTGTTTCATTCATATCTGTAAAAAAGTTTGGTAATATATGGTAATTTAAAAGCTTGCCTTGAATTGACTGAGTAGTTGAAGAGCTATTCAAGGCACTTGATTTTTTATTAAAATGAAACAATCCAGGTAAACACTTACTTAACAGGTTGGATCTGCTGCCATGGCTTAAAATATCTCCATTGAGAGCAACAGATTCCTTAAATATGCGAGGGAACGGAGGCTTGACTTTGCACGGAGCTTCACAAGATGTGACATGGGAATAGGTGCCATTTGTTGTGAAAGTGAGGTAAGCCTGCAAAAGCTCTGTGGCGCTGTTGCAAGACAATTCTGGATTTGCATTGGATTCAGGTGACAGGACTCCTCTGAACCCATCAAAAGGAGAGGGAAATAAATAAATTAGTACTCCATGCTAAACCCACTGTACAGTGGAAAACAAGACAAGGCAAAGAAATTACCTGAGTCGTGACTGCGGAATTCCTCTCAAAACTACAGATTGCATCCAGATTCGTTGGTTGATGTCTTCCATGTCTGGATTACAGTGCGGTGTGATAGAAGTCCAGAAGGGACCCTCCCATTTCTCCAGGGTATTCAAAAGGTTGTCTCCTTCCCTGATTCCAAACGGAAGGCCCACAGAGCAACATGCTACACTGCGGCCATGGCGGCGCATCGGGTCAACTAAATCTGACAATCTCTCAGTACCGCTTCTCAGGCGATAACGTAAGGAAAAAGTATCGATGGCTGCAGCCAGAATGGCGCTGGTATGGTAAGGTAAATTAGACTGCAAAACATAGGACACAGGTTAACTTGAGGATTAACTTCAATGCTAACTACTCAACTGTTAGTCAGCTGTTGAACTTACATTGTAATCCAAGTGAGGGAATACTCTGGGTGGGCCAGCAGCTCTCCAGTTCAGGCTGTCCAAGCCGAGAGGAACAGATAGTGACACTGATTCTGCAACCTTCTGCATACACAGAGCAAAATTCATTGTTCGCACACATTCTTGGATAGGGGTGATGTCTCCAATAGGAGAGATAAGAGGCAGAGCCAGAACGCTTTTGTTGTGGTATTCATCGGCCAAATGCTCCGCCAGGCTGCTGGCAACCCCACCAAAGCCATCGGTACCATCAAAGAGTAAATGAAACCCCTGAAAAACAAATTTATACATTAATAAAAATATGACCACATTCTTAAGTATGTTCGTCTATTAAGAAACCAGCATACCTGAGCATTATTGCATTCTTCAATGTAGTTGCGAATGCGATCAGTGAGATCCTCTTCGAAGTCAGGATTTTTAAATAGAGAGACTCCATAATTGTAGATGTCAAACGGCTGCTCTGATGAGTTGTGCTGATACTCATTGCTGACTAGGACTGTGCGAGGGTGGAACCTTGACACTAAAAAGTCTGACCAGGTCTTTATGTCGTTTTCTAAGTTGTACACTTTAGTTGGAACAGGACCACCTGTATCTCCTCCTGAAAAATTCCAATTTTGAAGTTAAAATTACACAGCACATAGGTCCAAAAGAGTAAAAATGTTAAGAGGAACCCAATTGAATTTTACCTGCTGCTGAACTGGAACTTCCTGCTTCGATGTCCCTGAGAAACTCATTTTTTTCCGGTTGTTCTGGGGCTACTTCAACTTGAACCTTCTCTGCGGGCCATGGAGCTTCATTAACGTCAGGAGCGGGAACATCATAGAGCTCTCCCTCGATTCGTAAATGCTGCAGACTTCCTTTCAAATCCACAAGAAGAAGTCGAGGGGTGAAAGTCACTTCATTCTGTGAACAAAACGTAAACAAAGATTAATCTTTCTGTCTATGCTACAATAAGTAAAAATATAGAAAATCAAAGGACTCCACACCGTTTTCTGTGAGTACATGCATCTTGAGTGCTCACCTTAAAATTAATGCCTTCCCTAAAGAGAATGTCATGGTCGACGTCTGAAGGTTTGCCCGAATAAGAAAACCCTGCTTCCTGTTAGAAAACATGAGAAAAGCATGAAGTTTGAAATTGATGGTTGCGAGCGCAGGTTATGTCACACAATACAAAGATGTAGTTTAAAAATATAATTCAAAAGAACATAAAATTCCAGAGTCGGGAAATAAATTTTTCACCTGAATATTCCACCAGTGACTGCCAACAAAATTGGAATAGTGTCCTAGCTGCAGCGTGAGTATTTCCCTAGACGCTGCCATTGTTGTTTTGATTCTCTCTCTTTCTCTCTCTTACCTCTCCGTCCACCTACTAGCCAACCTTCAGATTAGCACCTTCAAAAAAATCAGCATGAGGTTAAATTTATTCCTGAGTTGCTGGAGAAGAGATTGATAGGGATAAAAGCGATGTGGTATTTGATAAGGCTTTTGAACCGAGGCGGGAGAAACCTGCGACTGTTCGTCATTTCGCTGCAGCTCCAATGTTGGCAGCGTTCCCCCCGGTCGGCGATACCCCGTGCGGGCTGCGGGCCGGAGGGCGTGGGGTATCGCCGCTAGAGGGCAGCACTGCTCGGCCGCGAAGGGAAAGCCCTGCGCGGGGTATCGCCGCCCTTCGGCCCGAGCGACAAGGACGCCGACTGAGGCGGGTCGGGGTTTTACTGGTGGGGCCGTGGGGGTAGGGGCGGTGGGGGCGGGGAAGGCCGCCGCCCGCGTGGCCGCCGGGCCGGGCCCCACCAGGCCCCACTGGCAGTGCAAGGAGGGCCCAGGAGGGGCAGGGGCAGTGCAAGCCTGGCCGCCAGGCGGAGCAGAGGGCCCCGTCGACGCGACGCCGCTCCCCGTCACGGCCGTGTGTCCGAGACCCTCGCCAGCCCCCACGCACGCTGTCACGTGACACCGTCGTCACACCGGCGTGACAACGCAACCCATCCGTCCGCAACGCCGTGACGGCCCGGCCGGCGGCTGTGACTAGCCTGGACTAGTCGCGACGAGCAAGTGCCGACGACATAACCTCAAAATCCCCGTGGTGGCGCTGCATGTCAACACAGTGCGTTCCCGCCAAACCGCTCCTCGTCGTCGCCTCGCCAAGTTTTCGCGCCACTTCGCGTTCCCGGTGTTCCCATGTCTCCTCGAACCTGCCTGCTGTCTTTTGAAGTTCGCGCGGAGGTCGAAGCGCCCACGCCGCTCGGCGAGTCCTAGTTCGATGCCCCAGTCTCGCAGTGCCTCAGCGGGATGACCCAGCGGCGGGGACCTCCTCAAGACACCGCCAGTGGCATCGTCCAGTCGGCGCGAGTGGAGCAGGACCGCTGCCATGGAGGCTGCCATCGAGACCAGCAGAGGCAAGCGCGGGCCGTGAGGAGCTGCAGGTCATGAACCGGCCATGGACGACGGACACCTGGAGAAGCGAGGTACGCTCCTGGAAAACGACTGGAATTCCAGGGAGACGCGCTGCCACTCCACAGTGGGCCAGAAGACCGGAGGTGACCAAAACTATAGACGAGTCTTAAGCTCCAGAGTCGCTTAATGTGACCGGAACCGAACGTGTGACCCCACCAGTGGATTCCTCGTTCGGAGAGCAAGCCATCGGTGGGGTCACACGTTCGGTTCGAGTACCATTTAGCGACTCTGGAGCTCAAAACGCGTCTAGAGTTCTGGCCGCCTCCACCGGTCTTCTGGCCCAAATCTGGGGAGGGCCCTCTCAATGTATTCCGGGCAGGCCGCGAAGTTGGGGAAGTCCTGCGGCGTTTGCCTCATTAATCACGTGCTTCTGGACCATTCTGGAGGACCTGGAGGTCCTGGAGGAACTGGACCAGGTGGAAAGCCTGTTCTGGATTAATTCTCTTTTAACTCTTTGTTCGTCAATTTTTTTCAAACACTGTCCATTTTTACCAACTTTTTGTGAGCACTACCACTGCTAGCTTCAATGACAAATAGACAGAATTTATGAAAAAAATATTTATTAGTTATACAGGAGCGCAAAGTACAGAGGACGTGCAGTATAATTCCACGAGTACAGTGTACTACTCGGCACTACTGTACAACGCCGTACAGTCAGTCGGCCGACGGTGGAGCAATCTGAAGTACTTGTCAAACACGGTTCCGTTTCCGAAAGTAGTTGAAACCTGTGGCGCATGCCGCCGCGCCGGCGGTGGATTCATTTCTGGTTCCCGCTAGACCGGTGGAGGCGGCCAAAACTCCAGACGCGTTTTGAGCTCCAGAGTCGCTAAACGGCACTCGAACCGAACGTGTGACCCCACCAATGGATTCCTCGTTCGGAGAGCAACCCATTGGTGGGGTCACACGTTCGGTTCGAGTCCCGTGTAGCGACTCTGGAGCTCAAAACGCGTCTGGAGTCGCCGCCACCGGCCTTCTGGCCCACTGTCGGGCGGCGGAAAAATGGCAGTGTTTAACGTCCTCGGACTGGTGCTTAGCGCCTCGCCGCGCGAACCAGAGAACCAGACCGTCAGACGGGGGCCTGCCGGCCGGCCAGCGAAACTGCAGTCTTAATGACGCGTACAACGGCCGAGAAAAGAGATTGGGAGCGAGCGAGAAGGATGCCGCCATGCAGCCTCGCCGACGCTCCCAAAAAAGGCGGGATCGAATGTCGACTCTGCTTGGTTCGCAACGTCCTTGCTGCGGCCTTTGGCGTCCCAGACGGCAAAATGAAAGAAAATGAACGCCGCGCCTGTGGCCTGTGGCTTGTGGCCCTGGGCAGTGTATACTGTACCTGGGCCAGCTCACCGCGAAACCGAGTCACTTGGTCTCTCTCTCTCTCTCTCTCTCTCTCTCTCTCTCTCTCTCTCTCTCTCTCTCTCTCTCTCTCCTCTCTCTCCCTCTCCCTCTCCCTCTCCCGACCAAAGATGACGTGTGTTTTGTTTAGTTCGGCACTGACCTTGGCCGCGGCGCCATGGCCACCATGGAGCACCGCCCGGCCCAGCACTGCCTTGAGGATAGCTCTCTCATCCTACGCGCGCCCACGCTGTCTCTCTCGCACGCACAGCCACGGCGGAGTCTGGACGGACTCTATGCGGCTCGCCCTGTGATCTTCGCTCAAGCGGGACTCGAACTTGCTATGAGAAATCCAGCCCGCGGGTCGCATGACACATGGCACACGATTTCCCAGCCTCCGGTCGCTGCAGCGTGATGGCTGGGCAAGTGAAGCTGCATGCCAGCCAGCTGCTGGCAACTATTCTTGCACTCACTCACTCACACACACACACACACACAGAGAGAGAGAGAGAGAGAGAGAGAGAGAGAGAGAGAGAGAGAGAGAGAGAGGCACGCACTGACCCGCAAACGCACACACACACACACACAGAGTCCCTATCGATTTGCCCTGAGGCGGTGCAAGCTGACGCCTTCCCACCCTTTTCACACCTCGCAGGGTAGGCAACCCCCCGGGGCACAGCGCACTGCGTATCGCCGCGGCACTGTAAACAGACGGACGGACAGACAGGCGGACAGACAGACAGGCAGACAGACAGACGTTATCGGCAGATGGTATCGATACCTCGATAGCCCCAAAGGCAGATCGGCGACCGGGCCGCCGGGCCGCCACTGCGAAATCACGAACTTCTAAACGGATAAGGGGGAAGGCGGGGGTAACGCCGTCCGATCGGAAAGGGCGTTTGATGGCTTAAGCGCCGAGATCAAACGGACACGGGGGAGCTGTGCCGGGCCTAGGCCTTGCCTTACCGTAGCTTGCTGCCAGCCGAGCGGTTCAAAAGACGCTTCCTCGCTCTGTCTCTCTCGCACCTTACGGAGAGCCCCGTGAGTGGGACAGAGACGGAGCGGCGACTCTTGGCCGGCAGGGCTCTGGGGTGGGGCTTCGGGAATTATTCAGAAAGCGTGCCGGCCTTTTTCCCCCATCCTGAAAGCAGGGCCGAATTTACCGGTGCAGGCTCGGCGTCTCGGAGCCTGGCTGCACGCTCCCTCTGTCAGGGGTGTGTTTCTAAACGCGGAGGCGGCCAAACTCCAGACGCGTTTTGAGCTCCAGAGTCGCTAAATGGGACTCGAACCGAGCGTGTGACCCCACCAATGGATTGCTCTCCGAACGAGGAATCCATTGGTGGGGTCACACGCTCGGTTCGAGTCCTGTTTTGCGACGGAGCTCAACACTCGGCCACCGTGCTGATGATGCCCTGCCGTGGACTCGGCTGTGAAAGCACCTGTCGAATCGCGTCGGAAAACAATGCGAGTACCCTGCGGTTTCCTATTGTGTGTGAGACAGGAGAGAGAGAGAGAGAGAGAGAGAGAGAGAGAGAGAGAGAGAGAGAGAGACGCACCTGGCTGTCATTTGTATGCGGGGTTCGCGCGCCCGGTTTGGACGGGCCATGTCATCACCCCAATTCCTCCCCCAACCCCTCCCCCTCCCCCCTCCACGTTTACCAACATGTCCCGCACCACAACGCCACGCCACCACCTGGATCTACAACCCGGCCATGTCCCCGGTGCCAATGAGGCAGCGGCCGACATGCCTGAGTGTGGCGACTGGCTACGCAGAGAGAGCCAGAGGACCGGTGGAGGCGGCCGAAACTCTAGACGCGTTTTGAGCTCCAGAGTCGCTAAACAGGACTCGAACCGAACGTGTGACCCCACCAATGGATCCTCATGTGGAGAGCAATCTATGGGTGGGGGCGATCGTGAACCAAAACCCAAAGTCAGAAAATGATTTGAAGCTGTTTCCTTTCTGGGGACAGACCTCTGCTTGATACTAATGGACTCGCGGCTTCGGGGCAGGCACAGCCAGTGGTTTGCCTCTCTTCCCTCTGACATCCGGTTTCTTTATCATTATTATTTTCCCCTTTGTCGTGATGGAGTCCAACCTGAATGGCAACCCTGCAGTGGCGCCGCTCCAGCCACAAAGGGAATTGGAGTGCTGTGCTCAGACTCGGAGGCTCAGACTCGGAGGCACAGACTTCGGGGCTCATGGCTCATGCACTGGGGCACGCACTGGGGCACTGGGGCGCCACTCGTAAAACCGAATGCTACCCTCCTCTGCCTGTCTGTCTATCTGTCTGTCTATCTATTTATCTGCCTGTGTCTGTCAGTTGGTCTGTCCGTCTGAAATTCCGCAATTTGGAACGCTAGTTGCCGCTGTGCCACCTCATGGCTCATTTTAATCAGCCTGCCATTCGCAGTGGACAAGGGCGTGGCGTTATGCGCCCGAGCGCCCTGAGGCAACGCGCTGTGCGAGAGAGCGTGACTACCCCCTCCCCCCTCTCTCTCTCCCTCTCATCCCCTCCGCTTTTCTTTTTGCTTCACGTCGTTTTTGAGTTTCGTCTCGTCTACACTTCCCACGCACTTCCCTCTCCCTCCCCCTCACCGTCTCCCCACACTCACTCCTACACCCGGCTTGCTCCCATCCATCACGCCATCACACGATCCCATAACCGCTGCCGTCCACACTCCCCCCTTGCCTCGCCACTGTAACTTTTCTCTGGCACGCGGTGTTTGCGGTTGGCCGACGTATACCTTCCCTCCGGTTTGTCGTGTGTGCGCACACACGCGGGGACGAAACACACACACACACACACACACCACACACACACACACACACACATTTTCGCTCAGACCACAAGTCGTGCGGTGACGCGGTGGAAGTGGTTGGGAAAAGTCATGGCGACATTCTAGCCGTAAGAATACAAACGCTTGCACAGACAGACAGACAGACAGACAGACAGACAGACAGACAGACAGACAGACAGACAGACAGACAGACAGACAGGCGCGTCAGGGAGATAGCACTGATGCGGGCCCTTATCTCTGTTCGGCTTATCGGTGCGTTTGAAGGCGCCACGGCGCGCCACGGCGTTGCACTTTGCTCGAACAAGAGACGCTCGGCGAACGCCTCTGCAGGCGACGCCACGCCCCCCTCGCGCCCCCGCGCCCCCAAGGTGTTATCGGCTCGGCCTGCCCCAGGCTCCGCGCCCTCAGCCACCGGAACACAGCCCTTAGGCAGGTGCTTGGCCTGGATGCCGAGGGCCGCGCCGAGGGCTCTCCGCCCGTAACGACGTCAAGGGGCCGCGGACCCACAGTGGATCTGCCAGGAGACCGGCGCCGGCGGCTGAAACTCCAGACGCGTTTTGAGCTCCAGAGTCGCCAAGCAGGACTCGAACCGAACGCGTGACCCCACCAACGGATTCCCCGTCCGGCTTGCAGTGTAGGCGCGATGCTGGCCCTCCACTGGGCCCCGCGGGGGGTCGCGGCGGGGCCACGGAGCCATACAGTTTCTTGCGGGGACAGCTTCCATCCCTGCAGACTGATTCCGAGGGCCCCCTTTCGTCGCTCTGTCTCTCTCGCACCTCACGGGACGCGCCATGAGTGCGAGAGAGACAGAGAGTCAGTCTGGCCGCGGCCGGTGCTGCAGCGCGGCGGCGCCGCATTTGCAAGTCTAAGGGCTCCACAAAGACAGTGCCGCGTGCGGGGCAGTGGGGCCCAGGCCCAGGCAAGAAAGGGGGTCGCTGGAGGTTCAAGCGGGGGCACCTGGACCCGGTCTATTTGCTGTTGAATGGCTGCTGGCCTGCTATGGCCTGCCGGCACTGGGCTAGGGGACCGGCGGAGACGGCCAAAACTCTAGACGCGTTTTGAGCTCCAGAGTCGCTAAACGGGACTCGAACCGAACGTGTGACCCCACCAATGGACTGCTCTCCGAACGAGGAATCCATTGGTGGGGTCACACGTTCGGTTCGAGTATGTTTAGCGACTCTGGGGCTCAAAACGCGTCCGGGATTGTGGCCGCCTCCGCCGGTCTTCTCTGGCCCACTGTGCAGCTGTCGCGGAGCTTCCCTTTGGATTCCCTGGAAGGTCGCTGGCACGCTATAGCACCCCCCCCCCCAAATAAATCAGATAGAGCGGCTCTAATCCCGGCTCGGCGTCAGTCCCCGGGGAAGTCCCTCCTAGGTGGGCCCGCCGGGCCCCACACTGCCACGGCCTGGCAACACGGAGCATGATGGCGCCGCCCCGCCTCGCCGGAGGACATCTCCGGACTTTTTGTTCACGAGGCATCGATTCCCGGCGCCCCAGCCTCGCCGCGTCGCGACGCCCCGCGACGCCCCGCGTGTTCCCGGTCAAACTATTTTGTAAGGGGAAGTCCGACTGCTTTTCTCTCTGCATGCGGACGCTTTAATTAAATTCTCAAACTTTTGTTTCGTCGTGTCGGATTGAAGTTGCTTTTTTTGTTTTCTCCCTCCGCTGTGCTGCTGCTGCAGTGTGCTCTGGAATTGTGTTTTCTTGCCTGTGCGCGCGCCGCTCCCGGATTGGCTGCATAGAGGCAGTCCAGGAGGCAGTGCCTTGCAGGAAAGTCTCGCATAGTTTTGCTTTGCTGCGGACCTCCTCCGAGTCTCTGCCCGTCTCTCGAGCACTAGCCGTGCCTTTTTGTTCTTACCTGCCCAAGGCTGAAAACTGAGGAAAATACAGACCAAAGGCCCTGAACCAGACAGTCTTACGTATCCGTAACCGCAACTTTTACACTGTTTTTCGTTTAATTGTTTTTTAAATTTTTTTGGTTAAAGTAGTCGGCTCCTTTCCGCTGTGGCACGCAAATCAAAGTGCTGTTGCCGGTAACTAGCTCCGCCGTTTCGCCGGTCGGAGCTTCGCCTCGGAGCCGCAGCTTGTTAGCGACCGTGGCTTTGGAAGGCTCGGCGGGGCTCGGTGGGGCTCGGTGGGGCCCGCAGCCAGTCGTTTGTTACAGTGAACAGGAATTAATAGCCAGCGGGGTCGAGGGAAAAGGGAGGGGGGCTCCGGACGAATGCGGCGGGTCGACCAGAGGTCCCCTTTCACGGCGAGTATGCCTCTTTTAATTCAGACGACCGCCGTGTCGCGGGCAGACGGCTGCCTAGCCCACCACCCCGCCCATCGCCCGCGGATAGAAAACTGTCGGCTGCGAAACCACCCCGGCTCCGCTCGTTAATTCTCATACGACAGGCTTTGTTTTATCTTTGTCTGTCCGTGGGGCTAAATCATCATTCGCTATTTTTGCGCAAACACTATTAGAATGTTCCGGCGTATACAAATGATGGCCTCCTTGAAGAGAATGCCGCTTCGTCTCTTCGCCCCCCTCCTCCTTCTTCGTGTTGCCGACACCGTGACCGTGCTCCACTTATTCAGACCCTATCACCGTTTTCTCGACACCCCCTCTTTTGCCCCCTTCCCTCCCAAGTCCGCGTGCTGCGAATGCGGCTAGGCGTACTTCCGATTGCTTGTCTTGGCCCGTTTGCCCCCTTTCCCCCTCCCCTCCACCCCCCCTCCCGCTCGCATTCCCATCCCACGTGTGGGGGGGCTGGCCGGGTCTATATCGGAATTTTCACCCCCGGGATTTGCCCCCCTGTCCGTGGCACTCCCGAAGACGGTCCCAGTTCAACAACGCGGTGGTAGTAGTGCTGGTACTGGGCACTCGAACCGACCGTGTGACCCCACCAATGGATTCCTCGTTCGGAGAGCAGTCCATTGGTGGGGTCACACGTTCGGTTCGAGTCCCATTTAGCGACACTGGAGCTCAAAACGCGTCTAGGGTTTTGGCCGCCTCCGCCGGTCTTCTGGCCCACTTCTCGTGAAGCCTCAAAAGTGGAGGCAATCGTCTGGCCGCGCCGCCACTGTGTCCGTCGACGCGGCAATTTCCGCTGTAGTGGCAACACTGTCGGCAGTGCGGACGGCGACGGATCCACGCCCAACACACTGCCACAGCCACTCGCTGTCAACTAGCAATCTCTCTCTAATTCGCACACTCTGGTTCTTTCTCACGGTGGCGTAATAAAATGGTCTTACTCCTTCTCCGCGGTCGATCCGACCGCACCGGCGTGTGGACAAACTGAACTATGCCGTCAATAAAAAAGAAACAGCAAGATCCAATAATTTCATTTTTTTGCGGTGTGGTCGCTCCTTGCGCCCCGGGCGCGCTGCGGCGCGCGAGTCTGAAATTGGATTTCAAAATGAACGCGCGTTCCACGTTCCACGCACAACGTGCTAGCCAGCTCCCTCCGTTTGCGGGTCATACCGATCTCTGCGAATATTTCGTTTCGCCCTGCTTTTTTTCTTCTTTTTAGCCGGGCGGAGCGGAGCGCCTGCGGTCGAGTGGATAGGCCGACCCGGCGCGCAGCGGAGGCAGGCGGTGCCTACGCGGCAGGCGCTGGCGGCCGAACTCTGGACGCGTTTTGAGCTCCAGAGTCGCTAAATGCGACTTGATGCCTGTCCCTCAGTCGCATGTGGACTTCGAAACGGTCAAGTTTTTAGGCCTGAGGGCCGGGTCGCGTTCGTTAGGCCGAGTTGGCGAGTTTCGAACAGTGTGTGCCCACGTCCCTACGTCCAGGGGGGGGGGGCATCATCAAAGGCCCCTTGCACCGGCCAGCGCGGCGCGGCGGGCCCCTGGACCTGAACGCCACTCCTAATGGATTTACTTTTTAATTCAATTGGTGTAACTACTTTAAATCTGTGCTGCGGAGTTTCGGCGACTGAACCACCAAAGCACTAACCATTCCAATTTGGCATTTATTTTTGTCGTTTGCTAGTTCCGCCAGACTCACCGACGCGCCCCGGACGCCATCGGGAGCGTGGCGGTCAACTTAAATGCCACTTACTGGCGAGGGCCTGCACTGGAAGGGATGAAAGGGGGGGGGGGAAATCACCCTAGCGACACTGCGGTCGGGACAACGGGCAGGACAGGTGGGGACGGGGGCAACGGAAGGGTCATGAGCCCCGAAATAAAACACTTGCTCCACTCAACGCCCAAATCGCCTTACAGGGTGGCAGAGTGCGACAGAGGCTCCGGCCCTGACCGCCCTGACTGGGAAAGGGGACGTCCACTGCGAAAAAATAAATACCGAAGTGAAGGTTTGCCACCTGCAATGAGAACTGTGCTGTGCCATTCCTGCGGGAACATCTCAAACTTTGTGACAGAGGCCGACGAATTCTTTGTCGACTTGGCGAACCCTTTCCTTTCCGTTGCCTTCTCGCTCTCGCTCTCTCCCCCCCCCCCCTCGAAACTCGAATACAGCCCTGTCCCTGCGCTTGTTAGTTCCTGGAGTGGCCGCCAGCTCGGCCTGCCCGGCTGCAGGGGGCCAGCGCTCAAGTTGGCGAGAGCGGTCGACCTTTTTGGGCCCCCGAGGGGGCTGCAACTCAAAAACTTGCCGCGCCGCCCGCGAGAGCTTCCGCATGCATGAAAAAGGGATCAAGTTGGCATGCCAACGTTCGTGGGCGGACAATAACGATTGTGGCGCGGAAACGGATTAAGTTGGCAGCAGTGGGCCTACTGTAATGATTGTGGCCTCACCATGGAGAATGGAGAGCCTCACTGCGCGTGGCTCTCCTTCCAGGGCCGATGACAAAGTCGAACCTCCTTAGCATGGCGCGGACAGCCCCCTGGGGACGACGTCAGGCGGGCATCAGGGAGCTGTCATAATCCCTCCAGGAGACAGGAGACTTATCGCTTCATTGCCAGAGACACGTGTTCACCCCCTCTCACTGCTCGGCACACCGCGCGCAGTGGGCCAGAACACCGGCGGAGGCGGCCAAAACTCTAGACGCGTTTTGTGCTCCATAGTCGCTAAATGGGACCGAATCGAGCGTGTGACCCCACCAATGGATTGCTCTCCGAACGAGGTGTGTTGTTTGTTTCTTTAAAGCTGAATCTCTTGATTTCTCAATTTCTCGATTCTTGCATTTTTCGAGAACGCGATTCTTTGATTGCTCAGTTCTCAGATTACTTGATTCTTCGATTACTCGTTTTGTTGATACACCGATGTCTCGATTTCTCAAGTTCTCGATTACTTGGTTCTTCGATGACTCGACGCTTGGACTCCTCGCTCCCAGCCGGGCCGTTGCCAGGGGGGGGGATTATCCGGCATTACCGGCCCGGCCGATTCGCAGAGTGGCACACTGTGTTTCCGCTTTGGCGCCTCGGCCCCCCAGACGACTCCATTACACCCCGGGAGGTCGACGGCCCTTCGACGACCTTGGGATTACTGACCTAAAAACACAAACAGGACGGGTACCGGTCCCCGCCGGCACTAGGCCCCCTCAGCGCTGCCCAACACCCCGCCCCGCCGGTGCATCCACGCCGAAGGGCCTGGGGTGGACACTGCGAAAATTCCCGCTGTTTTTAAAACGGAAAATGGCGGCAGTCGAGCGTAAGGGTGTGAGTCACATGGGAAAACCATTGAAAATAGGCTACGTTGTTCTGCCAAGAAGTTTTTTCTTCATACAAGAAAGAAGTTTCGACGAAGAAAATTTTTCTAGAGAAAAGTTGAATTTTTCTCGATCCGAGAAGTCATTTTTTCGGGTGTACACTGGTCGCTCACACCTTTGGTCCCAGGCCGAACTCTCACCACCCCCTGTCCGTTAAGAGGGCCTTCGGGGATATGAAAGTGCTCGCGGAAAGCCCCCCCCCCCACACACACACACACACCACCGAGGCTTCGCACCATAATAACATATGCGTCAGGTTCCGGCGCGGCGTCCCTATTTCGGGCAACGCCGCTCCGCAAATCACAAATCGCATTCCGAAAACAACACAGCGAAACACAGTGGCCACTTTGTGCCGTCCGGTGGGTTTAGTTCCCGCCGCCGGCCGGTGCTAAAACGCGCGCTCTGCCGGGGATCGAACCCGCGGCCGTTGCCAATGATAAACGACGGCCTTTCCTCGAATTGGCTGCAGTTAAGGACGAAGCGCAGAGGCTCGGCGACCGGCAGATTGCCAACTTGACTGGGAGCCTCTGGCCTGACCATTGTCTCACTGGTGGCGCAGATGGTTAGCAGTCTGCGTCGTACTCTCGGGACGCGGGTTCGATTCTCTCCCGACCCATGATTCTTTTTTTTGCTGTCTCTTGCATCCATTGGTGGGGTCACACGTTCGGTTCGAGTCCCATTTCGCGACTCTGGAGCTAAAAACGCGTCTCGAATTTTGGTCGCCCCCACCGGTCTTCTGGCCCACTGTGCGCTGACGCCCGGCTCCGGCCTTCAACTTTTCGCCTCTCTCTCTCTCTCTCTCTCTCTCTCTCTCTCTCTCTCTCTCTCTCTCTCTCTCTCTCTCTCTCTCTCTCTCTCTCTCTCTCTCTGTCGCGTCTCCAGCAGAGCGGCCGGCGGAGGGAGTGGGAGTGAGACAGTTCTAGGGCCTCTGGTCGCGTTCGAAGTGCGTCCGCACGCTTCGCTCGCGGTCCCCGTATTGCGTGGTTGGCAGTTGTTGCTCGAGTTGGCGCCGCAGAAGAGGGGGGGGGATCTGATATGGAGAGGGGGGAGGGGCAAGCATTGACAGGGCGCTCGCTTTACAGCTCAGAGGGGAACCATCAGATGTGACCACTCCGGACGATGCCCACGTTTTTTCTCAGCGCGATATTCCAAACAAAACAACAACAACAGTCCAGCAGGAAACGAATTTGAATAAACCGCCACGTGTTATGACTGTTTACTTGCGGGAAATGTGATATTTCTTGGCTCGCTCTGTGGGAATGCGACGCCCTCCGGGTGGGAAGAGGAAGCGGCGAAACAGTGTTTCGCGCTAACTGCGAAATTCACTTAGTGTGACACGGCAACGCGGGCGGTGCCTTGGCCTCCGAGAGAGGGGGGGGGGGGTGACGAAGTAGCACTCACCCATTACCCCCGCGGTCTCTGGAAGCATTTCGCAAAAGTCGCGTAATCAGGCATCGTCGAGGCAGTGTGCCAGTCAAGCTGCACTGTGTGGCGGTGGTGGGGGGCTCTCCACGGCAGTGGCGGGTAGTTTGACGACGCCAGAGGGGGGGGGGGGGTGATCGGGCAAGGGATGACGCGGCCCGGCACGCACCACCTCGTGTGTCGGGCACTTGTTCGTGTCGGCCGCGGCGGCCGCCCTGACAGTGGTGTGGCTGGTCTGGCAGCCGGTCGGCCGGCCGGGCGTGGCTGGATTCGCCAGTGTGCCTCCGCCCCGGCGCCCCGGACAACAGGTTATGTGCGGCGGCCTGCTGTCGTGCGTCCCCAGGTCCCGGCGGCCGCGGCCAGGTAGGCGACGTACTTGACGTACTCCGTGTCCGAATTTGCCAGAAGGCCGGTGGCGGCGGCCAAAATTCTAAACGCGTTTTGAGCTCCAGAGTCGCTATACAGGACTCGAACCGAACGAGTGACCCCACCAATGGATTGCTCTCCGAACGAGGAATCCATTGGTGGGGTCACACGTTCGGTTCGAGTCCTGTTTAGCGACTCTGGAGCTCAAAACGCGTCTGGAGTTTTGGCCGCCTGGTCTTTTGGCACTCTATGCGTGGTCATGGCGCCGTGCGGTCGATGCCGTTGGAAGCATCAATGCCGATTACATAATTCGTCCCTGCCGATCCAATCAGCTAACGAATGGGCTGACGGACTTTCGAGTCTGTGAATCCCCTTTGATTGTCCCTGCGCTCAGTGAGCCGTAATAACACGTACGCCTCGAGTCGTGGCTCTGGGACATTGAATCAAGCGCAAGTCAAAGACGCTCTGTCCGATAACCCTGTGACGAACAGCTAAAAGCCATCCCGCACGTTTTGGCCGGGCGCCAAGGTTCGAGGTTCGAGCACCACCCCCGACTCGCCGCTCGCCGTGCCCGTCGCGACGGCGAGAGGGTCGCACGGGTCCGCGACCTCGGTGCCCCGGAGTGTCACGGGCAGGATGAGTTTCCCTGTCCAGGAGGAGCTGTGTTGTCTTTCAATTTATCAGTGTCCCGGACCGGCACCTCGGGGAAGCCAGCCAGTCGTTGAATGGAGAGATGGACAGGGGGAGGGGGGAGAGAGAGAGACAGAGAGAGAGAGAGGGGGGGGGCGCTTCATTCCCGGCGAACGTCCCTCGTGTTTTATGGCGCCACTTAGCCCCGCTGATGTCGCGGTGAAGGGGCACGGAGCCGGCACTGCGAAGAAGCCAGTCAATGTACAGTAAACAGCTTTAAACTAACATTTATTTTTTCAAATAATATTTTGGATTATACCTGCCGGAAACTCACACAAAAGAGGAACATTGGAATTTTCTGAAGATCGGAGGCAGCAAGTTCTCCGGAAGATTTTTCAAACAGTGTAGCTTTTTTCAATAAGTGCTCGTTGGTTTAGGAAATCGTGAGACAAGACGAAAGCACTTGAATCAATTCAATTTATTTGCAGAGTTTCGTCCCTAGACGTACTTACTCAGCGCGAAACTAAGACGATGGCGACAATTACAACGTGTGCCCTTTTTTTTCCGGTGACCCGTTGAGATACGAGCGCTGCGGCCGGAAGTGGGTACCCTATATTTCACCTGATTAGCACGTGGCGCCGAGTGGCAACCTTGGCTCTCTGATAGTGGCCCGGGCGGCTGGGACGGGGTGTCGGGGCTCGTGCAGCAGGCCGCCCGCCGCAGTCCCCGGCGTCCTCGCCAGCCCGGCCAGCCTCAGAGCACAGCCAGCCTCCAGCAGATGGATTCCCACCGACGGTCAGGTAGCCGCCACCCGAACGCCTGCGCATCGCGGGGTAGGCAATCCGACGCACGGCGGCACGCCGGGCCAGCGGGTTGCCTACCCGAGGTTCTGCGGGCGCTCCGAGCGCCTCGGTCGGCCTGGTGGCTGCACTGTAAGGCCTTTGCATTGTGTGCGCTGACGCGGTCTCTGGTTGCAGGGTCCGTCAAGAGCGAGGGTGCGTTCCTCAAGCCGGAGGTCGAGGCGGAGGGCGAGGACGGCGATGACGCCGCCGCCCCGCTGGGCCGCCACCTGTCCCAGAGTGTGTCGGAGCTGAGCGCGGGCTGCGGCTGCGGGGGCTGCGTCGGCGGCGCGGGGGCCTGCCTCCGCCCCCGCGTGCCGCCCCCGCCCGCCGCCGGCCCGTCGCGCGACTCGCTGGCCACCACGCCGCCGAGGTCGCCGTCCAGGTCGCCCCGGGGGTCGCCCCGCCTGCTGCGGCCCTTCCGGGCCCACCTCACGCCGCCGGGGGTGCGGCGCGCGTCGGGGCCCTCGGGCCGGGGCTCGGGCCGCCACCCGTCGCCCAGCAGGCAGCCGCCCCCGATGGTGGCCATGGCCGCCGCCCCCGCCGCCGCCCCCGCCGCGCAGGCAGCCATCAGCGCGCACCTCAGCGTCATGCAGAAGACGCACTCGTTCTTCAACTCACTCAAGGTCAGTTCGCGACGGCGTACAGTCCGGTGGAGGCGGCCTAAATTCTAGACGCGTTTTGAGCTCCAGAGTCGCTACACAGGACTTGAACGGAGCGTGTGACCCCACCAATGGATTGCTCTCCGAACGAGGAACCCATTGGTGGGGTCACACGTTCGGTTCTAGTCCTGTTTAGCGACTCTGGAGCTCAAAACGCGTCTGGGATTTGGTGGGCTCCTTCCAGTGCCGGGTTCCTTTTACCAGTGTGGGCGCTGTTCTCCCCCCGCCAATCCCTAGACTATTTGGCCGCCAGTCAGCCCTGTCCGCCTAACCGGAACAAATGTAGCGGGCTCACCTTACGCCCAGACAGTGGGGGAGAGGAGGAAGATGAGAAAGAGTGTGGGGAAGCCTGCGCTGTGTGTTTGACATCCCAGCGCCCCCTGTGCAGACCGGCCCGGCCAGCCCGGATTTGTTTCGTTGCTTTTCCACCAGTGCATTCTTCTTTTCAAGCTGCTTCGGACGCGGCTTAACTCAACTCATTTGCCCGGCAGAACCGCTGGGTGCGCAGCCGGTCGCGGGAGCGGCGGCGGACGCGCGGCGAGGCGGACCAGGGCGACGACGGCGGCGCGGCCGGCGTCGAGGACTCGTACTCCACGGACTACGCGGCGGACAACTCGTCGGAGTACTCGTCGTCGGCCACGCAGTCGCCCCGCCACCGCCACCGGGTGCCCGCCGACGCCACCACCGCCGTCGAGGACTCCCCCGTCAGGCTGCGGCGCCAGGCCTCGGCCGCCAGCGGCATCACCGCCACCACCACGGCCTCGGCCACCTCGGCCACCACCGCCGCCACCACCACCACCACCATCGTGCAGCCCCAGCCCGGTACCTCCAGCGACATCCCCATGCTGCTGGTGAGCTCCACGGACTGCACTGTGGATTTGCCAGAAGGCCGCTGTGGAGGCGGCCGAAACTCTATTAGTCGCTACACAGGACTCGAACCGAACGTGTGACCCCACCAATGGATTGCTCTCCGAACGAGGAATCCATTGGTGGGGTCACATTTCGAGTCCCATTTAGCGACTCTGGAGCTCAAAACGCGTCAAAAATTTTGACCACCTCCACCGGTCTTCTGGCCTACCGTAGCGCGCTAGCGGCGCAAGCGACAAAAAATTTCCTCCACGCGTGAGTCGAACCAAGGTCCTCTATCATCGCAATCGGTGACTCTACCCCTGCGCCACCGCGCATAGCTGTGTCGTGTGGATGCACTCACCTCGAGCTTGCTCGCGCCTTTTGGCTCCCACTTGGCTGCCGGTGCCTTACATTATGCATGCCAGCAAGCAACGCCCCCCCCCCCCCCCTGTTTGCCAGCCATGTTCCCTCACACTTTCACTGCAGCCTCGCACTCTCCCGCCAAGGTGAGATGAATCAAGAAAGTTAGCCAATCGCGCGCTGGCCCGCCAAGGCAGCGCCAAGGCCGAGGAGGCGTTGCGCTTTGAATTCAGCTTTTTTTTTCGTTCAACGACTTGTATTTCCCGCGCGATTTTTTTCCAGTGCACGTCGCCTGTGGCTCGCCGCTCCCGGTCCCGAGGTACGAGCGGTGAAACCGGGAGCACAGTGTACACGCTCCCCGAGGCCCGAGGGCGAGGCGTGCCTGGCGCGGGCCTGCACTGGCCGCCCAGTGAATGGCTCAAAGGAGGGCCGTGCATTAATTACGTCACGACGGGCTTAGTCACGCCGGGCTCATTGTCGCAGTGTGTTGCCACTTACGTGCGCGAAAACTCCCACGGTGGGCCGAAATTCCAGACGCGTTTTGAGCTCCAGAGTCGCGAAATGGGACTCGAACCGAACGTGTGACCCCACCAATGGATTGCTCTCCGAACGAGGAATCCATTGGTGGGGTCACACGCTCGGTTCGAGTCCCATTAGCGACTCTGGAGCTCAAAACGCGTCCGGGATGTGGGCCGCCTCCACCGGTCTTCTGGCCCACTGTGCGTGGTGGCGAGTTTAGCCTGCTTATGTGGCGACACTGCACTGTGGCGAAATTAATCGGCACACGCACCGCGTGACTCCGACCCTGACGTGCCAGCCTTGCTCATGTAGTATGTAGATTACCAGCACGATCCGCCCCCCTCCCCCTCCCTTACCGCACACCGGATTGGCAGGGCTCGGCACGCGATGCCCGAATCTCCTCCGTTCAATCGGGGCTCTTTGGTCTCACCGCTTTCTCCCCGTTCGTTGTCCACCTTTCTCCCTGCCCACCTCCTTCACCTCCCTCACCTCCCCTCTCTCTTCTAGACGTTGTATGAGCTCCCTAGTGGGATTCGAACCGAACGTGTGACCCCACCAATGGATTCCTCGTTCGCAGAGCAATCCATTGGTGGGGTCACACGTTCAGTTCGAGTCCCATTTAGCGACTCTGGAGCTCAAAACGCGCCTAGAGAGTCGCTCGCAATCTCTCTCCAACCACTCGCTCCCCCCCCCCTTTCCGTTTTGCAGTGTGCGAGCTTCGCCGCTAATTAAAGGCCGACCTCCAAACAGCGTGATTAGGGCTCATGACGTAAGGCTGCCTTCCAACTTCCCGAGCTCGACTCGACTTGCGGCAGTCTGCGAACAACGGAAAAAACTATTTGCCTCCCAAAAAATATAAATTGTACAACCGTAAAAACAAAACCAACCAGGTTTTTTTACGTTCACATTCGGGCTTCAAGTTTCCTTGCGCTCCTTTTGGTTGGAGGAAAAAAAAGGTAGAAGGGTTTGTAAATCGGTTTAGTCATCTCCGCTGCTCGCGCGGTGCTAGGCTGCCAGGGCTCTCCGCTCCACCTAGTTAGTTAGCTCCACGACACTGCAGAGAGTCCTCCAGGACCCTCCAGGACCCTCCAGGAGTCCCATTCCCCGAGTTGCTTTTTTTTTGCACCGCCACCGAGGCGACCGCAGGCCCGACGATGAATTCGCCTTGAATGCGCGGTGTTTGCTGGATAAATATTTTCCAGTGGCCCCGCCTTCCTCGCTCCCTTTTTGCCGCTTTTTGCAGTGTGTTTGCGCTGGATTCAAAGGGACGCCCGGCTGGCCCGGCGGAAACGGCCGGCGGTGCGGATTAGCGGGACCTGATCGAGTTTCATAATCCGACCAGTGTTTTTCGCTGTAAAAAAAACTGCAGTGCCTAGCAATGTCGTTAAAAAACGAGGTTGAAAAAAAAGGGCTCATGTTGGTATTTGAACCCGCAGGTGGCGTCCTCGGCGGAGTGCGAGGTGGCGCAGAGACGCCGCGCCGCGCTGCTGCAGCACTCGTTCTACCAGCTCCGCGTGCACCTCAAGAGGGGCAAGGACCTGGTGGCCAGGGACAAGAGCGGTGAGTGTAGAGTAGAAATTCCAGACGCGTTTTGAGCTCCAGAGTCGCTAAATGGGACTCGAACCGAACGTGTGACCCCACCAATGGATTGCTCGTTCCGAGAGGAATCCATTGGTGGGGTCACACGTCCGGTTCGAGCTGAAGCTAAAAAGCGCGTTTCCGCTTCCAGGAACGAGCGACCCGTACGTCAAGTTCAAGGTGGGCGGCCGCCTCATGCACAAGTCCAGGACGATCCCCAGGGACTTGAACCCCGTCTGGGACGAGAGCTTCACGCTGGCCATCGAGGACCCCTTCCAGCCCGTCCAGCTCAAGGTGGGTCGGGTTCGAATCCCGGTCAAGGCCGCTATTTTTTTTTCTTTGTTGTGTTTTCGGCTCTCTCTATCTGCGAGCGACACGGCCGCCGGAGTAGCAGGCCCTTCCCGCGTTGCCGTACTTCCGGTGATAAGCCTTCGCCTGTTGCGGTCAAGCCTCCACACAGTGTGGCCACACCGCCACGCCGCCGGAAACGCCGCGCTCCGGGAAGGCGGCCAAGGCGGGGCGGGGCGGGGCGGGGCGGGGCGGCGAGGAGGAGGCAGAAATGGGATTAGTTCTGTCGGCGGTGCCTCCACTGGCCAATTCCCCTGTTCTCCTGTTCCTGCAGTGTGCTGGCCTAGACTAGCCTAGACCACCCTCTGCAGCTAACTCTCCTCGGCACCTAATTGCCACACCGACCCCACTAGCTGACTCTCCCCAGGTGAATGTGGCAGCTGACTCTCCCCAGCTGACTCCCTGGCGACCTTCCCGTTCACCGCCTTGCATCCTCACTACGCGAGGCTCCTCTTCCCTCCATCCAAAATTTAAATTTTCTCGCCCGCCGCTCGGGACGTGAGTAGCGCACAGTGGGCCGGAAGACCGGTGGAGGCGGCCAAAGCTCTGGCGCGTTTTGAGCTCCAGAGTCGTTAAGCAGGACTCGAACCGAACGTGTGACCCCACCAATGGATTGCTCTCCGAACGAGGAATCCGTTGGTGGGGTCACACGTTCGGTTCGAGCCCCGTTTAGCGACTCTGCAGCTCGAAACGCGTCTGGAGTTTGGACCGCCCCGCCGGTGTTCTGGCCCACCGTGCGCGGGGTATCCCAACCCTGGAGACCCCCGCAGCCAGGCCAGTGGGTCAGTCGGGCGGACGTCTAGCGTCGTCGCCAGGGCGCAGCACGGGCAGGCCGGCGTCGATACTCCGTCCGCTGCCTCAGGAGGCACGGAGTATCGCCAGCCACCACTCCGACCGGAGTCAAAGCCAGCCTGCGCCAGATCTCTGAAGATCGGAGCAAGCTCTCCTGAAAGTTGCAAACATTTTTGAAAAACAGTGCACTGTCCCGCAGGTGTTCGACTACGACTGGGGGCTGCAGGACGACTTCATGGGGTCGGCGGTGCTGGACCTGACGCGGCTCGACCTGGGCAGGCACACGGAACTGGTGCTGCCGCTGCGGGACGCCGGCAAGGAGGCCGGCAAGGAGCCCGGCAAGGAGGCCATGGAGTACATGGGCGAGCTGGTGCTGGCAGTGTCGCTGTGGCCGCGGACGCAGGAGGACCGCGAGCAGGTAACAGCCGGGGCCAGAAGACCGGTGGAGGCGGCCCAAACTCCAGACGCGTTTTGAGCTCCAGAGTCGCTAAACAGGCTTCGAACCCAGCGTGTGGCCCCACCAATGGATTCCTCGTTCGGAGAGCAATCCATTGGTGGGGTCACACGTTCGGTTCGAGCCCCGTTAACCTACTCTGGAGCTCAAAACGCGTCTGGAAGTTTGACCGCCACCACCGGTCTTCTAGCCCAGCTTCGTTTCCTTCGCGTTTCCAGCTCAATGAATAGTCAGAGCGCGTCCTGCAAAGACTGACTCTGGCGGGAAATTTGAGACGAAGTCGAGTTTCCTGCCTTCGTCAACTTTATTGAAATTCGACCATACTTATTTCTCTCACCCGACTCGACTGTCGGTGGAAACAAAACACGAGATGCCTTTTCCTCGCGACTCTATGCTACCAGAAAGTTCTCTTTTCTTTCAATTGCACAAAATTGCACTTTATTGTTGGGTGTTCCTCTTTTTTTTTTGCGAAATTCCACGGACCGTCGCAAGCGCCCAATAAGCTTGCGCAGATGAGAAACGGTCGTCGCCTGGCTGCCAGCTCGGCGGGGCGGCAAATTGATTCGGAGGCGAGGCAGCCCAGCCCGCCTGACAGGCGCGACCCGAATGCATTTGCCTGGATACGGTTGGACGGCGCGCCGCTCCCCTAGGCCAGCTCACCCTTTTGATTTGCCTTCCTTGCAGGCTGCTGCAGGACAGTCCGGCTCAGGGTTGTCTGTGTCCAAACTCCTCCCCCAAGTAACGCAGCAGGTAATCCACAAAACGCTAGCCTGCCTCCCGAAAAGCGCCTCGCGCCTTTTTGAAAAAGTGCAGAAAAAAAAAGAGTGTCGAGACAGCAACGCCGACGGTGGTATTCGAACCCGGGGCTACGGCAGCCATCGGTTCAGACAATACCCCAACGTCGTGCTGCTCTCCCCACTTGACGTTTTACTTTTTCAAAAAAGCTGTCGGGCTTTAAATAAGCAGAGCTGTTTGTAACTAACCCGCCAACACTAACAACCAACTGCGACGCGTGTTGTAAATAACACTACTAACCCCAGCACGGTAAACGCCTATAGTCGAGCAGACGAGCTAAAGCGGCAGCAAATTGCGCCCACTGCGAGATTTTCTTTTTCTTTTCTATTTAGATGTTGTTTTGCCTGCTTTTTGGCAGCGTTCGCGCCGCGAAGGTGTCGGAGCGGCGGGTCGGATGCGGGCGGGTTGTCGCTCGGGGCCTGTGGGGGAATGGTTAAAAAAAATTAGCAAGAATGGGAAATGGTTTGTGCTGATGGGATGGCTCAGAGAGACAAAGACAGAGACAGCCACTTTTTGCAATCAGAGATAGACAGAGACCGTCCGAAGAGTTGGCAACCCTGTCCGCCCTTTCGTCCGACTGTCCGTGAGTGGCAACCCTACCTGCAGCCGAGCGTTTCCTGTGAGTCGTTTCGTCGCACCGTCTCTATCCCGCCCAATGAGTGAAACAGAGATGGAGTGATGAACCCACTCATCGGGAATCTCCTGGCGCTCACCGACCGACACAGCTCCGACCAAGGGGTAACCAACTCAAGATTTTCATGTACACTGATTATATTTAGAGTATGATTACATGTGATTTTTTTTATTATTTTATTATTTATCACTGATTAAAGGAGGTTATTATGTTGATTATTGGGAAATATTGGGGATTTTTTAGGCAGCGACCTCGGAAAGCTGTTAAAGTGTCGGAAATTCAATATTGGTGACTTTGGGCAGCCACGCGTAAAATTAGTTGCGGTCATGGGCCCTTCCTCGACGCCCTACTTTTCTAAGACCCTACTTTTTTGCCCCGCCTCGGGAAGGCTTTCCGTGATATTTTGGGGAGCGGTGGTCACGAAAAAATGGTCAAGAAGAGAATGAATTTCAGAAAATCAGTTTTTGCTGATTTGAGCGGTCACTGCGCCCAAATTTTAGTTGCGGTCAAAGGCCTCCTCGACGCCTTGCTATTCTGAAGACCTACTTTTTCATCCCCCGCCTCGGGAAGGCTTTGACCGCTGATAGTTTGGAGCGGTGGTCACGCAAAAATGGTAAAAAAGGAATGAATTTCAGAAAATCCTTTTTTTGCTGACTTTGAGCGGTCACTGCACCCAAATTTTATTTGCGGTCAAAGGCCTCCCTCGACGCCTCATTTAAAGACCCTCCCTTTTCATGCCCCCCCTGGGGAAGGGCTTTGCCCGCTGTATTTTGAGACGGGGTAAAAAAGGGTTTAAAAAAAAGGAAGGAATTTCAAAAATCACTTTTTTGTGACTTTGAGCGGTCCCTTGCAAAAATCCCGGTAAGTTAAAAGTTACGTAAAAGGGTAAAAACGGTTTTTTCCTTTATGGGAAAATTGGGTTTTGACTTCCCAAAGGGTAACTGTGGTTTTTCGTGAAAGGGGGGAAAAAGGGCATTTGGGGGGGTTTTTGTACTTAATTTTTCCCCCATCGTTAAAACAGGTTTAAAATCATGACCAAGGACAATGTGCATTTGTAGAAAAGGACAAAAACCCTTTAAAAAATATGAATTTTTCCCCCTAGCCCCTTAAAAAAACTGCTTTTTCAACCCAGGGCTGGTTAAAAAGGGGTAGAGCAGCAAATTTAACCCTCAAATATCTTAAGAATTAAAAAAAGGGGCGTTTTTTCCGTAATCCAAGTAAGTTGTCTCAATTCCATAAAAAAACTTTTTTTTTAAACAAAAAGGGTGTAACAACCAACCAATTTTTCATTCCTTTTCACCCCAAAATGTCTCTATTCCCCCTAGATTTCCCTTTTTTTAAATTTTTAAGTTGGGAAAATTTTTGAACCTTGGCAACAAAAAAATTTTTGTTTTCCCTTTTGGAGTTTTGGGTCCAAAGGTTTTGATTTCTACAATTTTGAAAAAAAGAAACAAATTCCAAATTTTTGGCGACGTTTTAAAGGCCCAGGGGGGGCCACGAGGGGCAATAAAAACCCAAGATTTAAAAGAACGCTATTTTCAGTTACGTTTTTTTAATTAGGGAAGCTAAAGAAGTTCAAAAAAGAATTTTCAAAATTACCAAAAAAATTTTTGGGGGTCCCAAAAACGGTTTTTACCGATTATCCCGTTCTTTACCGGTTTAAAAACCGGTTTAAAGCGGTCACTGCTCCTTTAGTTGCGGTCAAAGGCCTCCCTCGACGCCTTACTATTCTGAAGACCCTACTCTTTCATGCCCCGCCTCGGGAAGGCTTTGACCGCTGATAGTTTGGGAGCAGTGGTCTCGCAAAAATGGTCATGAAGTGAATGAATCCCCGAAAGTATGATTGTCATTTCATTGGGTGATGTTGATTATTTCACTGATTACCAACTAGACGTGCAATGATTATCTTGAGTTGGGCACGCCTTGGCTCTGACACTCCTTAGTCATGTTTCTGAGCGTAGACTTGACAGAAAACACACACAGGTTTAGCTTTGCCGATACGTAGTTCTCAGGCATCGGGCCCGACCCCGTCTGGTGCACGCTGCATGGCGTACCCGTAGTGAGTCGGACAGAGACAGAACAGCGTCAAGAAAACCTGACAGAGCCGTTTTGTTGTTAGTCTTTTTTGCGTAGAGTGCCCATCACAGGCGAGGCGTGAGTCTGCACAAAGTCCCTTTGAGCCCTCTTTTCTTTCTCTTTCTCTGTTGTTGTGTTCTAGCTGCACCCACCTGTCTCTCTCGCACACACCGTTGTTACCCGCCCTGACCAGCCCTTTTTAAGGAAAGGGGCCTGACTGAAGAATTTCATTAACGGTTGGGTGGTTCCTTTCTTTGAGTCCGTGCTGTTGTTTTTTCCATCCACGTCCACGTGAAAGAATAGGCTGTGGCTGTCGCTACCCCGCGAGACAGAGACTCCAGTCATGAGCTAATGGCTGGCCGCCGCGAAGGAATAGACCGGCTCCAGAGTCGCCCAACAGGACTCGAACAGAACGTGTGACCCCACTGATGGATTCCTCGTTCGGAGAGCAATCCATTGGTGGGGTCACACGTCCAGTTCGAGTCCCATTCAGCGACTCTGGAGCTCAAAACGCGTCTAGAGTTTCGGCCGCCTCCGCCGGCCTTCTGGCCCACCGTGCGACGGCGCAACAAGGAAGCCGCCGTCCTGGAAGGCCCGGGAGGCGGAGGGGTGGGGCGGCCCCCCCACCTGCCCACCCCACTGCTGGACGGGCGGCGCGAGCAAGCCAGCAAGCCCGCAAGCCAGGAGCAAGCCAGTCGCGGCGCGAGTCGGCATCAGGCGGAGCAGGCCGAGTCCGTCGAGTGCCAGCACGCCGGGCGGTGGTGGTCTACTGTTCGCGTGCGCTGGTCGTCTGGCCGTCTGGTCGCGTGCACCACCGCCACGCCCCGCTCCCAGGCGCCGCCGAGCACGCCGTCATGCCTGCTTGTTTACGCTGTTGCTCGGCCGTGCCGAACGCGGCGCGCGCGGCGCGCGGTGGTGGGGGGCGTTGACGGCGTTGACGGCGGCCTCGGCGCCGCCCGCACCGCCCGCACCGCCATGCAGGCCGAGTCGGGCACGCTGCGCCGCGTGCGCCACAAGCTGACGCGGCTGTGGCGCGAGGACGCGCGCGAGGACCACGACGAGGAGCCGCCGTCCCCGGACTCGCCGCCCATGGCCGCCACGCCGGCGGGGACGCCGACGGCGACGCGCGGCGTCCACCCGCGCCGCCTGCTCCGCGTGCTGCACCACCGCAGCCTGGGCAGCCTGGGCGCGCACAGCAGCAGCATGAGCAGCGTGGCCGACAGCGGGGACTCGGACGACCACGACGAACCTCAGGACCACGACGAGGCGGACTCGGACGCCGAGGACGCCGCCGACGCCACGCCCCCCGAGGAGCTGGAGCACGGCCCGCACGCCCAGCACGGCATCCTGGACAAGATCGGGCAGCGGCTGCGCCACCGAGGCGACCGCATGCACAAGGTTGGCGCCGAGCTGGCCGAGACCGCCGCCACACCGCACCGAATCGAACGTGTGACCCCACCAATGGATTCCTCGTTCGGAGGGCAATCCATTGGTGGGGTCACACGTTCGGTTCGAGTCCCATTTAGCGACTCTGGAGAGTTTGGGCGGCCTGCGCCAGTCTTCTGGCCCACTGTGCACCGTGCCTCCCGGTCCGTGTTGACGGGAACGTGCCGGCCGCAGCCGTTGCCTGGGTCAGTGCTTAACGCCCAGAGTAAACACACAGTGGCGCGCAGTGCCCTGGCAGTGCCCTGGCAGTGCCCTGAGCGGCGCCGCAGCACTTCCTGTTGAACTTCCAGCTGTGCTTGGGTCCGGAAGTCGGAGGCTTTTTTGCGCCACGCGCCGCCCTACCTAGCTTCGTTGTTTTACCTTTTCCGGTGACCTTATCTAGAGGCCAAAAGTTGTGGTTTTTCCTGGCGTACCCTTTGCGTCACCCCCACCCCCATCCTACTCCAACCGCCACCCCTTGGCCACCTCCAAGGACAAGGACATCATTTAAGGAAAAAAAAGTTTTTTTTTTTTCATTCTCTCCGAATTCCAAAGCGGCTCCTACGTTCTTAAAACACTTCGGTTTGTCGAGCTGTCCAAGAAAATAAACTGTCGAGTGGTTCGTCATTAAGATGTTGCTTAACGATGCTGACGTCGAGGGAGGGGGATGGGGTCTGTTTAGTTTGCGTTGCCTTGCTTCCCGTCCTCAGTTCCATACTAGGCTGCCTCGCAACAGCGAGTCAAAACTCAGGAACCCTTTTAGAAGAGTGTATTTTTTTGTTTTCCGCTTTGCGCTCTATTCGCTGTGGTTGTGGTTCATGCTGCATCTCTACTCGTGGATGTGGGTGTGGAGAGGCTCAGAACCACTGTTTTTTCCTCTTCTTCCTTTTCTTCTTCTTATTCTTCTTCTTCTGTCGCCAACAAAACCAAATGCTTTTTCCGTCGCTGCGGCCTAACGGCTCGACGCGCGCTCACTGTAAAACCTCTCTGTGTTGCAGTACTTTCAGCGGAACAACAAGCTGTCCGACGTGAACCGAAGACTGAAAAGCCAGATCTGGAGCTCCGTAGTCACCATCGTCCTCGTGGAGGGCAAGAACCTCCTGCCCATGAACATGGAGGGCACCAGCGACTCTTACTGCAAGTTCAGGTCAGCCGGCAGCAAGTTTGACGTCTTGTTTATTGCTGGTTTTGGCGCGAAAATTGTTTGTCGCTGGTTTTGGCGCGAACACTGTCCGTCGCTAGTTTTGGCGGGACAACTGACCGTCGCTTTTTTAGGCGCGAAAACTGTTTGTCACTTCTTTGGGCGCGAAAACTGTTTGTCGCTGGTTTTGGCGCGAAACAGTTGGTCGCTTTTTTTGGCGCGAAAACTGACCGTCTCTTTGTTGCAGGCTGGGCCAGGAGAAGTACAAGAGCAAGGTGGCCTACGGCACGCTCAGCCCGTCGTGGCTGGAGCAGTTCGACCTGCACATGTACGACGACCAGAGCCAGGAGCTGGAGGTGACGCTGTGGGACAAGGAGCGCTCCAAGGACGACTGCATCGGCAGGTGGGTGCGAGAGAGGCGGAGCTCAGTGGATTTGCCAGAAGACCGGCCGCGCACAGCACAGGGGTGTTCGGCTACAGCTGGGACGCCGCGGCGAGGCGCGCCGAGGCGTTGATGTGGTTGCCTCTGTCGGTACGCGGGGATAAGAGATGCACCTCCATCCCCACCCCTCCCCTCCCCGCGCCCCCCGCTACTCGTTATCGACCGCCCTCCCCCCTTCGAATCCGTCCCTTTGGTCCAGCACGCCCCCCCCCTCCCCCTGGCGGTGCCCGGGGCAGAGGTCAACAGGAGGAAAAGAGTGGGGGCTGGCCGGGGCGCTAAGTGTATGCTTGTTGTGTTGCCAGGTGCACCATCGACCTGTCGCTCCTGGAGCGGGAGTCGACGCACCGCATCAGGCAGCCCTTCGACAACGGCGCCGGCTCGGTGTTCCTGCTGCTCACCATCAGCGGCACCACCGCCTCCGAGACCATCTCGGACCTCACCACCTACGAGGACAACCCCCGCGAGCGCAGCCACGTGGAGCAGCGATACGTGAGTACGCCAACCCGAACCCGGTGGACGCGGTCAAAATCTCCAACGCGTTTTCATCTCCAGAGTCGCTAAATGGGACTCGAACCGAACGTGTGAACCCATCAATAGATTGCTCTCCGAACGAGGAATCCATTGGTGGGGTCACACGCTCGGCTCGAGCCCCATTTAGCGACTCTGTAGCTCACCGCCCCGACTTGTTGCGTTGCAGGGCCTGCTGCAGTCGTTCGCCAACCTCCGCGACGTCGGCCACCTCACCGTCAAGGTGTACCGCGCGCAGGGTCTGGCCGCGGCTGACCTGGGCGGCAAGTCGGACCCCTTCTGCGTGCTGGAGCTGGTCAACGCGCGCCTGCAGACGCAGACGGAGTACAAGACCTTGGCCCCGCAGTGGAACAAAATATTTACCTTGTGAGTTCATCTCGACTGTGCATGGTCGAGCAATGAAAATCTCAAATTTTCTCCAAAATAATGTGTGTACTTTTTTTTTTGTTGCAGCAATGTGAAAGACATCAACTCAGTACTTGAGGTTACGGTCTATGATGAGGACAGAGATCACAAGGTGGAATTTCTGGGAAGGCTAGCTGTGCCCTTGATGCGCATGCGGTCTGGAGAGAAAAGATGGTACTGCCTCAAGGACAAGAACTTAACCAGCCGTGCCAAGGGCAACAACCCCCAAATACTTCTGGAGATGACTGTTCTCTGGAACCCGGTATGAAACTGAAACTTATCCAGATGTCTCCGCCCTGGAGAGATATTTTTACCATGTCATTAACTACACAATCATATCCATTGTCCATTCAGATTCGGGCCAGTATAAGAACCATAAATCCAAAAGAAAAGAAATATATGCAGTCTGAAACAAAGTTCAAGCGACAAGTTTTTCTAAGAAATGTGATGCGGCTCAAAACTCTTATAATGTGTGTCATAGATTTTGGAAAATATTTGTCGTAAGTATGAAGGAAAATTACATGACCATTGCCAACTTTTCAATGAAATCTTATACTCCTTTTTAAAATAATAATTTCTTTTATACAGGGGTTGTTTTGAATGGGAGTCTACACCCAGAAGTCTCATAGCTTTAGTGCTGTTTATTTTAGGGTGTTATTATTTTGAACCATACATGGTGCCACTTGGATTACTCTGTGTATTCCTTAGATATTACATTGTGAGCAAATCAAATATTTACATTTAATACGGAATTTTGGACAGTGACTGAAAAGTGTTTCCTTTCCTAACAAATTTGACGTTTGTTATTCAGGTGCTTTCTTTGACGGGAGGCTGGGCTTCTCATGATGATGACGATGATTTATCTGGTGAAGAGGATTCTGACGATGACGACAAAGAGAAGGTTGATTCTTTTAACAAACCTAAACCCAACTAAGTACCATGGTTTTCCCATCTAATTATTATTTTCTTGTTTATTTAGGATGGCAAGATGAGTCTGAAAGAGCGTTTGCATGCTATTCAAGAAGTAACACAAACTGTTCAAAATTCTATTGGACATATAGCATCACTAGGAGAAAGCATAAAAAAGTAAGACTTAACGAAAATGTTGTGTATAAACTTGCGTAGGATTTCAATCACATAATTTTAATTTGTTTCTTTCTACCTACAGCACCTTCAATTTTACTGTTCCTTTCCTGACTTATCTGGCAATTCTAATGCTGCTTATTGCTGGTCTTGTGCTTTATTGGATACCAGCAAGGTATCTGATAATGATGTGGGGTATTAACAAGTTTGCTCGTAAAATCATAAGACCTCATACTGTGCCAAATAATGAAGTACTGGATCTTCTTTCTCGTGTTCCCGATGATATGGATTTGGTAAGATACTTTGATGTTTTTCAGCTCATTGTACATTAAGGTACTGTTGTCGACTTATTTGGTTGGTTCTCCTTTTCAGGTTGCCTATAGAGAACTAAGACCGCACAATACTTCTGAAAGTGAAAGACGTCGTGAACAAAGAAAGAAGCACAAAGTTAATTAGTGACAAAAAAAATTTTGAGGTGCTACCAAGGGTAACAGCACAAAATGTTGCATGACTGATCGTTTGTTATTGTTTTCAAAGCTTATGTATGTAACTTATGATACTATCAAGTGAGCAGTTGTAGCGTCCCCCACAGTACTGTACATTTTTGTTGGTTACAGTAGTTTTGCTCTAAGCTGCCGCTAGATCTAAAGATAATTTTATACTTTGGAAATATTTTGACTCCATTTTCATAAAAAAAACTTAGAGCATACAAATTTTGAAAAACACTGTTGTTAGGTCAGTGCTATATCATGGCATCAGCCCAAACTTGTTGACTTCGTTGATTGTTGTTATTCATTATGCATTTGCTATAGTATAAGAATTTTTCTTGCTTGCTGAGCAAGCACAAATTTTCTGGTAAATGTTTTCACTAGATTTGTGCCCTTTCTAGTCATTAAGTACTTTCATTATGGAACTTACACGGCCCCTTAACTCAATCCCATTTAATGAATTTGGTTGACAATTTTATTATTATTTCATATTTTTATATTTTGAGTGAAAAGAGCTAGATAGCAATCAATTTATGCCTTATTTAACTTAAGTGAAAGAAATGTTACTCTGCTTTGTTATTTCTTTCTGTCTGAAGATCTTTGTATTGAAACAAAATCTTATATAGCATTGACGTTGGCAAGTCAAATAATGCTACTTCAGTTGTGTGAACTTAATTATCCTAGCATTGTCATATTATTGGGTTCCAGTTGATTTTCCATTGAAGCATTCCACACTTTACGTGACAAATATCAAAGGATCATTTTTTAGTGCCCTAATTCAGATTCATGGTGAGTTGAATTTTGATCTTTCTCTGCATTTCAATTATTCCCATGTATGTGTCAGGGAATCTTGTGTAGTTCAAAGCAATTACTATTTTACATTTGTAAATCCTTTTCCTTCCCATCAGTGGTATATCAAGTATCAATCATTTATTTTAAGTATCAGAACAATGTTATCATATTGTTCCTCGCCTTCCTTGTAATTTTCTTGTCATGCCTTTTGAAACATATATAGCATTTCTTCCATTTTAACTAAGTACTATATTTAAAAGTCTTGCAAGTGTCTTTGATTCTTCCTGATTTGCACAGGGTTTTCACCAGAACCTTGTTTTGCAGTGCGAAACCACCCTAAGGTCCTGGCTCTGAATGGAAAGATTTTTTAATTTGACTCTGAAGTACCCATCACCAAGATGAAATTTGGCTATGTATTTGACTTGTCACAGGTTGTGTGTCAATAGATTTAAGGGTAAAATTGCCCACTAGTTCATTCCATTTTTATGTTCTTAATTTATTAAAAACATTTTTTTAGTTAACGTGATGTACGTGCATGAGTAAGCATATGTTTATCATTTCTGCACATCAATTGCTTTTACCAATGTGATGTTTATTTTATAATGTTTTCTCATCTGCTGATCAAAACTATCTTTACAAAGAATGTGATATTATATAGTGAAGTTTGAAGTGTCCTTGTCGACAATGTTCCTGCTTTACATTAATTTTATTGTGAAAAAGGCTGTGCTCTTAAATAAAATCAATTTCTGGTTCACGCGAGGCGCTTTCACTGTGGGCCTATTTGGCGCCACCCTCTATTATTGGATACACCCTTCCTTAATGGCATAAGACAAGTCCACCTCAGAGGGTACGCTGGTGTGCTTCTTGCTTCTTGCATCGACGACGATACACCATGGAGCAGTGCCTCTAGCGCGGAGTATTTGCCCCTGGAGGTGATTCCGCGACCCCTCAATAGGGGGCGCTGGCTCTGCGAGCTGCCACACTGGATTTTCGTCTCGCCGTCTCACAGTGGCCCAGAAGACCGGTAGAGGCGGCCAAAACTTTAGACGCGTTTTGAGCTCCAGAATCGCTGGATGGGTCTCGAATCCGAACGTACGACCCCACCAATAAATTGCTCTCCGAACAAGAGATGGACCACACGAACAAATGCGAACAGTTTACCAACAAACGCGCAATAATTAATTGCCCCATGGACGCGGAAAAATCCCAGTCGTTTCGCTCCCCGCGCGCGTGCCGGGACAGAGGGTGTGGGTCTTTTTGTTTGAGTGTGCGCTCGTGCGTGCGTGTGCGGAGACACGTGTGTGTTTGTGTGCCGGCGCCACGCCGCCCCGCCTCCACGTCCCACATCGGGCTGCAGCGACGGCCGCAGCGGGGGTGTTGGTCGGCATGGTCGCGGAGAGTGCACGGGGCGGGGCGGGGGTGGCCGCCTTCTATTTAGAGGGCGCGCCATTCTAATTCCGTGGCGGCGGGGCGGCCCGGGGTGACTATCGGCGCGTTTTGTATTAATAGATGCAGGAGGGCGCCCCGCGGACTCCCGCAGTGTCCCGCGGCGCACAGTGGGCCAGACGACCGGTGGAGGCGGCGACAATGCCGGACGCGTTTTGAGCTCCAGAGTCGGTGAACAGGCCTCGAATCGAACGTGTGACCCCACCAATGGACTGCTCTCCGAACGAGGACTCCATTGGTGGGGTCACACGTTCGGTTCGAGTCCTGCTTAGCGACTCTGGAGCTCAAAACGCGTCTGGGGTTTTGGGCGCCTCCACCGGTCCTCTGGCCCACCGTACGGCTTGGCAGTGTGCGCACGGCGTCACGGCCAGATTGAGGGCCACCATCGGGGTGCGGCTCGGCCAGGCTCGGCCAGGCAGACTCACTCGCTTCATTAAGAGGCGGTGTCTCCCGGCCGGGCTACTTAACCTTAAGCTGCTTCATGAATAAGGAAAACATGCCCGGCGATGCGGACACGGCTCGCGCGGCCGGGCCTTGGCGCCTGGAGGTTAGGCAACACTGCGCGCGGCAGTGTGGCGGGCTGGCCTACCCGCCACTCGGCAGGCGCTAGCCGCCCTGCGAGGTAGGCAACACTGCGCACGGCAGTGTGGCGGGCTGGCCTACCCGCCACTCGGCAGGCGCTAGCCGCCCTGCGAGGTAGGCAACACTGCGCACGGCAGTGTGGCGGGCTGGCCTACCCGCCACTCGGCAGGCGCTAGCCGCCCTGCGAGGTAGGCAACACTGCGCACGGCAGTGTGGCGGGCTGGCCTACCCGCCACTCGGCAGGCGCTAGCCGCCCTGCGAGGTAGGCAACACTGCGCACGGCAGTGTGGCGGGCTGGCCTACCCGCCACTCGGCAGGCGCTCGTAAGGCGCTGGCCGCCCAAAAAGCAGACAGAACACAGCAAAAACAAAAAACTTCTCTACTCTGATAGACGAAGACAGAACGACAGGGTCAGCATCAACACCGCTGTGACCACCCCACTGCAGTCGCGTTGAAGCTAGATGTCCGCCGGGATTGAGCGGGCCGAGAGAGAGACAGACAGAAAGAGTGAGGGGAAAGGGGGGGGGGAGGAAGCGTATCGCGAAGTCTGGCCGCGACCACGGGATCGGCGAGCATCATAAAATTGCCGCCACCACAGGCGAGGCCGGCGAGGCCGACGCTCGCATTCTTTCAAATGAACGAGCGAGGCAGTGTGGTGGTGGTGGTGGGGGGGGGGGGGGGAAACCGCTAAGAGCCGCGCGGTGCGAAACAAAACAAAGTGGACGCATTTTTCCTGGGCCGGCTGGGCTGGGCGCTTCGCGGGCGCTTCGCCTCGCGCCGCTTGGCGCCGCTTGGCCGCCGCGCCGCTTGTGAAGCCCTCCTGGGAAATCTCGGCCGGCCTGCTGATTTGTTCCACGCCATGCCGAGCCGAGCCGGGCCGACTCGGGCCGACTCGAGGTAGGCAACCGACTTCCTCCATCCACACATACATCATCTCATTATTTCGTTTCGAGACATGTTTACTGCCCCGGAGGTCCCCTCGGAGTCCCCACCACCCGACACGGAGTGGCCCCGAGGGCTGGAGCGGTCCTGGACCTCTCCTGGAGAGGCGCTGCCGGAGGGCGCCCTGGAGGTCCCCCCCCCTGGAGGGACCGACCTGGAGGGGTCCTGGAGGGGTCCTGGAGGGCGGAGGGGGCCTGGGAGGGCGCCTGGAGGCGGTCCTCGGGGGGACGAGAGGTACCTCAGCGCGTGGCACCGACAGAGAGAGAGAGAGAGAGAGAGAGAGAGAGAGAGAGAGAGAGCAGGCGGAGGGAAGCGACAGAGGAGCGGTGACAGGGAGTACGAGAGAAGAGACGAAGCGCCGGCGGGAAACCAGAGGCGCGGGGACCACTGACCCCGTGACGGCCACATGCCGGAAGGCCACTGACAGGGGCAAGATCTGGGGCGAGGCCACCACCGCGAAGCCAAGGCAAGGACACTACACTGTGTGCTTGCAACGCAGCAGCAGACCGGGAGATGAAGTGTCACCTGCGACAATTGTCGTCACACTGACAAGTTTCAGAATGGAACTAACTCAACTAAAACAAAGACACCCTGTCCACTCATTGGTCTCATTGCGCACTGCATGCAGACCTGAAAAGGTGTCTTTTAGCGACACGACACTTAAAAAAAGAAAATGACAGAAAAAAAAAGCCGAAAGTGAGATGACAGCCGGCCATAAAGAGTATCCGCTGCGGATGCGCTCCGCGCGACAGAGGCGCGTACATTTCTCATGTCGTTTCGGCCTTCCGTTATTTCTTCCTACTTCCGGTGTGGGCGCGCCCGCTGGAGTGCGTCCCGACGGTGTGCCAGCCCGTCGATCGGGAGGTGGCTGCCTCAATACAAGCACAACAACACTTTAAAAGTGGATCGAGAGTCCCCGCGGTCCGTTGCACAGTGGGCCAGAAGACCGGTGGAGCGGCCGAAATTCGAGAAGCGTTTTGAGCTCCAGAGTCGCTAAATGGGACTCGAACCGAACGCCAAGCCGCAGCCTGCAGGTTCTGCTCAAAGCAGATTTCCACAAAAGCAGCGCGGGTTCTGATAGACAGAGCGTCCGGGATGTGTGCGCATTTGTTTAGAGATGAAAAAGGGACAGAGGAGAGAGAGAGAGAGAGAGAGAGAGAGAGAGAGAGAGAGAGAGAGAGGGGGGGGGGCAAAGGGCTCACTGGGCGTGGAGAGACTGGAGAGCACACACCGTTGAGTAAATCGCACCCCGGTTCATCTCGTTCTTATTCCAGTCCCCATTCCAGTCCCCGCCCCGCCCCGCCCCGCCTCACTGAAATAGAAAAGGCGTACCAGTACCCGAGCACTCGCCGCGTGGCGCCGCACCCCGCCTCGCAGATATTGGTTCATCGCAACAGACCGATAACAGCAGATACACTGCGAGGAGCGGAGCGGGACTGCGACCGAAGAAGAAACATAAAACACGCCGTGCGGGCAAAAAAAATCACGAGTACACTCTAAGTATAGGTAGGTGGCGTGCATAGCAACCTGGTAGCGCAGTGGTTAGAGTGCTGCGTACCTGACTGGCAGGTCTCGGGTTCGAGACTAGTACCGTGAGCATATTTTTCGGCAAAGGCAACCGACTTCTTGACGAGGTCTATTCGGAGAGGATTGAGTACCAGCGCTGGCAGTGCAGCCACCACGATCCTCCGGTAGCTCAATGGTAAAGAGCTTGTTGTGGGAAGCGGCAGGTCGCGGGTTCGGGACCGGTAGCATAAACAATTTTTTCGGCGACCACTTGCTTGGGGAGGTATATCCAGAGAAGATTGGGTACCGGCGCTGGCAAGGCGGGTGCCATGGCGTCCCGGTGGCTCAGTGGTTAAGAGCATGATGTGGGAAGCGGCAGGTCCTGGGTTCGGGACCGGTAGTATACACAATTTTTTCGGCGACCAATTGCTTGGGGAGGTATATTCAGAGAAGATTGAGTACCAGCGCAGGCAGGGCGGGTGCCATGGCGTCCCGGTGGCTCAGTGGTTAAGAGCATGATGTGGGAAGCAGCAGGTCCCGGGTTCGAGACCGCTCAAAGTTCCATTTTTTCGGGACCAGATTTCTCGAACGGCAGCTCAAGAGGAGTTGCGACATCGCCGATGACAAGCTGGTTCGGTGGCTGAGCGGTCAGGGTAGAGGAGTTGACTAGACTCGGCACTCGGGGTCGCGGGTTCAAATACCCAATGTGACCCCTCTGAGGTAAGGCCTCTGAATCTGGACTCTCACTGTACCACAGAAACCGCGCGCACTTCGGGTGGGCCAGCCTAATACGAACCCACTAATCTGTCGAATTGCGCGGCAGGGAGCGTCGGATGAAGGCCCGGTTCCCATAAGAACACCGAAGCTGATCGGCGGGTCTCCTTGAGACTTTCGTATTGCCACTTTTTGCCGCCGATTTTTTTCGTTTTTTTTTGTTGAATATTTTTTATTAAATTTTTTTATTAGTTAGGCGAAATAGACTGGTAGGCGAACATTTAGGTAGGAGAAATGATAAAGACTCCATAAGGTTTGTATAAAATCCGATAAAATCGGACAAATTCAGGGAAAGAAAACCTGGGCACCTGCCTGTTGGACTCCGGAGGCGCACGACACTCTATTTCAGTGCCAGGGGAAGGGCTGGACTAAAAGGCTGAATCTCGTGGCTTGGTCCTCGGGACACCCCGCCCAGCCCCGCCCCGCTCGTCTGCGGGCTCGAATCGGAATTGTATAAAGCAACGGCTGTTTTGGGCTCATAATCCCGTTGACTTGTGTGCGGGGTGGGGCGGGGCGGGGCGGGGTGGGGTGGTGCCGGCACACCAAAAGCGTCATTAAAAAGCAACAACGGCA
>NW_023144630.1:2907972-3036994 GCF_012932325.1 Thrips palmi | reverse complement strand
ACCCAAACTCCCCTCATTTGTCATTTTGAGTCAAGTGCGCATCTTTATTCCAGTGGCGGCGCACCTCGCCGGGGAAGGGGAGCGCTCTCGTTTGTTTCGACCAGTCCTGCCACATAAGTAGGCAAAGACGATGCACCAGTTGTCGGAGGGTTGCCAACCTCAGCCTGCCTAATCCTGGACGCGTTTTGAGCTCCAGAGTCGCTAAACGGGACTCGAACCGAACGTGTGACCCCACCAATGGATTGCTCTCCGAACGGGGAATCCATTGGTGGGGTCACACGTTCGGTTTGAGTCCTGTTTAGCGACTCTAGAGCTCAAAACGTATCTAGAGTTTTGTCCGCCTGCGCCGGTCCTCTGGCCCACTGTGCGGCCGGCCCCGTGGCTGGCCCCTTCCCCCTCCCTCGGCCCGGGCAGGTGATAGGTTTATGTAAGGGCACGGTGCTTGCGTCTCTGAAAGATGACCCCAGCCGCCCGTCGAATATTTTGACCCTCCGATGTGATAAACCTCCGCTCGGAACGCCTGGGACCTTTCGGCCCCCAGGCCCTGGTTGCTCGCGCCGCCCCGGAAGTACCCCGCCAAAAAAAAAAAAAAACAGCTGAGATTTTTCGGTTTTTATTGCGGGTCCGATGCGACGCGCCTAACAAACGCCGCTGTTTTTTCTGGTTTCAATTTTTGCAGAGTGGCTGGGCGGTCCGCGCCCCGGCCTATTTAGCCGTCTGAGGGGAGACGCAGGAAGGGCGCCGGCTTAGGTTTTTCATCGGGAGGGCCGGGAGGAACAGGCTGCATTTGAAAGAGGGATTCGACCCGGCGTCGGCCGGCCGGCCGGGCCGGGGCAGGGCGGTTCTAATTTCCTTTGGTTGCGAATAACAGTTCCTGCGCCTCGTATGTAAGAAGACTTGGGGTTCTATTCCCAAGCGGCGTGCTTTATTCTTTTTTATAGCCGGCCGACGCTCGCGGAATAGCGAGCAGTGGAGTGGGAGGGCTCTCTCTCTCGCACTCGCGGGGCGTCCCGGTAAGGTGCGAGAGAGACGGGCCGACGAAGGCAGCGAGGGCAGTGGCAAGGGACACCGGCACACTGGCAGGGGGAGGCAGCACCAATTAGTCAGGGAAAGCCTTACTTTCCGGTAAGGGGGAAAGTGGCCGCTTTCTTTTCCAGTCGGATGATGATTGGGATCAGCCGCACAGTGGGCCGGAAGGCCGGAGGGGGCGGTCCGAACCCCGGACGCGTTTTGAGCTCCAGAGTCGCTAAGCGGGACTCGAACTGAACGTGTGGCCCCACCAATGGATTGCTCGTTCGCAGAGCAATCCATTGGTGGGGTCACACGTTCGATTCGAGTCCCATTTAGCGACTCTGGAGCTCAAAACGCGTCTGGAGTTTCGGCCACCTCCACCGGTCTTCCGGGCCACTGTGGCGCCGCGTAAATGCGTTTGGGCCGCAGAGTCAAATGGTAAGTACCTCCGGAATGGGGTTTTTGACAGCGCCCAGGGGGCGCCTTCCTGAAAGACAGGCAATCCTCGCGTCACAGAGTCAGGGAGTCGGCCAAAGGGCCCTCAGCTACTCTGGCCAAATAATTCGGGGCACCGTGATTGGGTCTGAGCACTCCGAGAGGGTTGCAGGCACTTTTTATCCCTCCCCTCCCTCTCCCTTCGCCCGCCCTTATTCTATTCCGCGCGTCACTTTGACTGGGCCAATTGGCCGCGGCGTCGCCTCGCGTTGCCCTATTTATTGCGTTCCAATTGCACTAATGGAAAAAGTTTCAAGTGCGGTTCCTCCTTATGTCGTCGTGCCTGTGCGCGCCTGTGCGCGCCGCCGGGCCCGAGAGAGAGAGAGAGAGAGAGAGAGAGAGAGAGAGAGAGAGAGAGAGAGAGAGAGAGAGAGAGAGAGAGAGAGAGAGAGAGAGAGAGAGAGAGAGAAGGGGGCGGAAGAGGTTAGACTGCCTCGTGGGTCGAACACCATCAATTTGACCAGCTTATTCCTACCCTCATTATCCGCAATATATCATGCCGCGTCTTGGTCCCCCCCCCCCCCACCCTGCCCATATCTGTGACCCCCATCCGCGTCGTCTAATAGTGGCGCTCCACTGTAACCTCGGTGACCAAGGCCATCAGCGGCTGGTAACCCAAAGACGAAATAGCCCCGGAGGTCTGGACGCTGAGCGCCCTCCGAAGGCCCTCTGGCAGTCAAAGGGTGCGGCGGGGCCCCGGGCCGGAGGCGAGGCCACAGGGCAGCTAGATGGGCCGGGAGACCGGTGGAGGCGGCCAAAACTCTAGACGCGTTTTGAGCTCCAGAGTCGCTAAATGGGACTCGAACCGAACGTGTGACCCCACCAATGGATTCCTCGTTCGGAAAGCAATCCATTGGTGGGGTCACTCGTTCGGTTCGAGTCCCATTCAGCGACTCTGGAGCTCAAAACGCGTCCGTGGGTCATCCTCCACGACACGTCGTCAGGCAGTCAGGGCGCTGGCTCGCCCCTCCTCGGCTAGGACCACAGCCCGGGGCCGGCCTAGGCAGCCCCGCAACATTTTCCTTGCAAATTGTTCCCGCCAAAGACAACGGCCCGGGGCTTGCGAGGGGCGGCCCCACGGAGTGGCTCGGTGACGTCACGCAGTGGGCCCCAGACGCGATTCGGGCAGCGTGCGCCCGTCCCCAGTTCAACCTCGATACTTTGCTTGCTGCGCTTCCTGCTCGCGGCGCTCTTTAGCGCCCCGGACGACTGGACGCTGGAGGCTCCGGGCGCGGTTCCAGCACGTTTCCAGATCCGATCCCGCGGGGCGCCCCGTCCCCCGGGCCCTCTGGAGCGATCGGACTGCGGCGCGGAGAGGACGTTCGACGCGCTGTCCCGAGGACGTCGCGCGGACCGCCCTGAGGACCGCCCTGAGGACCGCCCTGAGGACCGCCCTGAGGACCGGTCCGAGGGCGGCGGCGTGCTTGGGGCCGACACCAACACCATTCCCGCCAATGGCCTTCTCGGCCGCGCCGCCGCGCTGCCCAGGCTTTTCGCATACTGGGCTTGAAGTCACAGAGCGAGTTTGGGGGCGGGGACAACGGCGCGCAATAACAATAACCTGACCCCCCACCCCTCCCCCACCCCCGCCGCCGCCTCTCCCTTTGTGGAGGGCCTTTAGAGGGCGCTTTAGAGAGCAAGTCCATCCCCTCGAAGCCTCGGCGAAGCCTCGGCGCCGCGGAGTGGTTGCCTGGCTTCGGTCCGCCTCGGCCTCCTTGACGGACTGGGCGAGTGCCGGGCCGGGTTCTCGTCGGGGTGGCCGGCGCCCTTCCGGAGAGAGAGAGAGAGAGAGAGAGAGAGAGAGAGAGAGAGAGAGAGAGAGAGAGAGAGAGAGAGAGAGAGAGAGAGAGAGAGAGAGAGGAGTGCACCGCGCTTGCAGCCAAACAATCGCAGGACATATTTGACGAGGGCAAACCGACGGGTAAACACCGCGCTGCCCGACTCGGCCTGACTGCTCTCCGGATCCTGAGCTGTTGGAACGCGTTCCCATCTTTCGGCGAAGCGGCCACCAGTTAAAAAAAAAAGCAAAGTTTCGGAAAATTACGGGGGAAAAGCGCACGGTACCGTTCTGCGAAAAAAACCCCGAACCTCCGATTTTTTGATTTTATACCAGTGTTCGGCACGTGTAGTATATTAAAAACGTTTTGACAGAAAAAAAACCTAAAACGCACAATATTTTTTTCAATTTTTTTTTTAAATATATTTTTGGTGAGTGGGTGGAGCTGTGCCTTCCGCAGGTGCCGACGCCTCGAAATCAGGTTCCACTCACGCGTCGCACCGCGTCGCGCCGCAACACGCACACCCACTCAGTCAGCGGAGCGAGTAGTACCCGCTGGGAGTGCGCCGCAACTTTCTTAACTTGAGGACGCGCCGCGCGGTCTTGGCGAAACGAGATGCCGTGTGTGCGTGCGTGCGTGTGTGTGTATGTGTGTGTGTGTGTGTGTGTGTGTGTGTGTGTGTGTGTGTGTGTGTGTGTGTGTGTGTGTGTGTGTGTGTGTCCTTTTAGGAGGGAGACAGACTGATTCGTGTTCGCAACTTCCCCGTCTGGTGGTGCTCTACTAATGAACGTGGTCGGCGTATCTCTGCTTCCTGCTGCGGCAGCCGCACGGCAAGCCGTAGGCAAAACCGGTGGAGGCGGCCCAAATTGTAGACGCGTTTTGAGCTCCAGAGTCGCTGAATGGGACTCGAACCGGACGTGTGACCCCACCAATGGATTGCTCTCCGAACGAGGAATCCATTGGTAGGGTCACACGTCCGGTTCGAGTCCTTTTCAGCTCAAACCGGTTGTAGAATTTTGGCCGCCGCCACCGGTCTTCTGGCGCACTGTGTGGTGGTTTTGCGGGTTTTCTGGCTCCGGAAAGCCCCGGAGGAGGCTGAGCTGGTGAGGAATGCGGTAGGCTCGGGAGATTTGCGGAGTCGACAAGGCTGGCACCCTAAGTGACATCAATAGGTGGCGACCCTGGTCCAGACCCTGGTCCAGACCCTGGTCCAGGCCGTCGTAGAGGCCTTGCTCGCCGTGCTAGCACGGGGTGGTCATGACTATGGGGAAGCCTCGAAGGCTTGGCTGCGGACCAACTGGCTGCAGCGGATGCGAGTCTAGCAAGCGACCTGGTTAGCGTGCTGACATGGCTATCCCCGCCCCGCCCCGCCCCGCCCCGCCCCGCCCCGCCCCGCCCGCCCCCCCCGCCCCGCCCCGCCCTGCCTGGTGTGCCGCTCCTCTGACGCCCTTCGGCCTCGGCGCACCCCGCCCCGCCCCGCCCCGCCCCGCCGTGCCGTGCAGACTAGGGGGATCCGGGAAAGAAATGTAGCCTCAGGTTGCGTTCTAATCCTGGGCGCCGCGTCTTCCTCCGTCTTGAACCCTTAACCGTCGCGCTCCATCCAATCCTCTCCCCGTCCGAAACGGTCTTCTGGCTCACTGTGCGGGTTATGTGTAAAGTGCACTCTTTGGTGCAGCAGTGTACGTACTTGCCGGAAGTGAGGAGTGTCCTGGAAGTTGGATTCCAGGGCGGGTCTGCCGTCGTATCTCATCCCGGTCACATCCGTCGCCGCGGCCGCTCCATGCCGTCCGTCGCCGAGGACGTCACCCTGGTACTTGTTGGCGCTGCAGCGAGAGCGGCCGCGCCCCGCCCCGCCGCGCCGCGCCCCGCCAAACTTGGAGCGATATCTCAGGCGGGATTCGAACAGATGCTCTTTTAGTTCGGCCAAGTCCACTAAAGCCGAGGGATGCGTTGCCGCGTCAGGCTGCCGTTTGTCAGGCCTTTTGCCGGCCACGCACCGCGCCCCGCCCCGCCACGACGCGCCCCGCCGCGCGGTGTTTCGCTCGCGACAGGTCAATTTTTTAACCGCGCCCCGCCCTCTGAACGCGCGCACCGCGGGAATGGCCGAAATCATGCAACAGTTGGATTACTTGATTACATTTTTCCCTCCCCCTCGCCGCGTGGCCTCGTGTGTGCAGGTGCGGTAACTTCAACCGGCACTCTCTCTCTCTCTCTCTCTCGCACTGTCGCACGCACCCGGATACACTCAGCCACACACGCGCGGGAGGGGGGAGTGGGGGATCCCTCCCCGCACACGTTTTGCCGAGGTATTTGTATTTCGACTTGCCTCACGGCATCGCCGACCCTCCCTAGTTTACGCGTTTGCACAATGCACCCACACACGGACGCGCCAAACACGCACACCAACGCAAACACACCCCCTTCCCCCGACACACACATGCACACACACGCACACACACACAGACGCGCGCACCTGCGATTCGGAAGTAACGTGATTTGCCCGCTCTGCCGGCGGCTGAGACCAGTTTTGCGGTTTGAAACTAATCCCTGCCTTTCCGGAGTTGCCGAGTGTCACCGCTTCGTCCCCGAGCACTTTTGCGCGGCGTCACTCCTCGCTCGGCTCGGTGCGCTCTCGAGTCCGCTCCCTTTCCGGGTGGCTGCGTGCCGTTTGCGGAGTGCCTGATTTATATGGTATCGTCGGAGTGCACCGCTGCAGCCGTGTCCCGAAACGCGCATTGTGCGCTGCGCTGGGGTACAAGTCGTCGTGCAAACCAACTCAAGATTTTCATGTACACTGATTACATTTAGAGTATGATTACATGTGATTTATTTTGATTATTTTATTATTTCTCACTGATTATAAGAGGTTATTATGTTGATTATTGGGAAATATTGGGGATTATTTGAGCGCCGACCTCGGAAAGCTGTTAAAGTGTCGGAAATTCAATATTGGTGACTTTGGGAAGCCACTGCGTCAAATTTAGTTGCGGTCATAGGCCTTCCTCGACGCCTTTCTATTATGAAGGCCCTACTCTTTCATGCCCCGCCTCGGGAAGGCTTTGACCGCTGATAGTTCGGGAGCAGTGGTCTCGCGAAAATGGCCAAAAAGTGAATGAATTTCAGAAAATTACCGTTTTTGCTTACTTTGAGCGGTCACTGCGTCAAATTTAGCTGCGGTCAAAGGCCTCCCTCGACGCCTTACTATTCTGAAGACCCTACTCTTTCATGCCCCGCCTCGGGAAGGCTTTGACCGCTGATAGTTTGGGAGCAGTGGTCTCCCAAAAATGGTCAAAAGTGATTGAATTCCCGAAAGTATGATTGTCATTTCATTGGATGATGTTCGGTTCGAGTCCTGCTTAGCGACTCCGGAGCTCAAAACGCGTCCGGAGTTTGGATCGGCCGCTGGAGCCACGTGGACGATATCACTCCATCCCAAGTCGCATGGAAATGGGCGGCGGTTATGTGGCGCGCAGCTGTGGAGCGGGGACTGGAACGTGAAGGCAGCCGAGCGGAAACCGCGGAAAGCGGGAAAAAAAGCTGAAACTTTTCCTTGTTTGCTGTCCCACCTGGAACCTGGAACGCGCGCCGGCGCGCCTTAATCTTTGTGGGCCTGCCTGTGGCCTGCCTGTGGCCTGCCTCTGGCCTGCCTCGCGCTAGGCATCGGCAGTCGCTTCCCATGGCGTCTGTCTCTCTCGCACTCCGCGCGTCCCCCCGGCCCCGGTATCCATTTCGAAAAGTGTGATGGCGCGCGCCCCTTCGCGAAGCACCCCCCCCCCCCTCCTTTTTTCTGCCTTTCCCTGCCGTAATTCAGTTGCTCAAGTAATTTCACTCCGTCTTGTTGCCTGCGGCAACGTCTGTGTCACCGGCCCGTCTCGGCTACAATCCCCCCTCCCCTTTCACCCCCTGTGTCGCCCCCGCCCTCTCCTAATAGAACAGACTGTGGGTGGGGGATTAGTTGATTCATTCAGCTAAAAGGTTAGTTGGGGACGATGCGAGTTTTGTCTGTTGGCGCGGAAATTAGTTCGGTTCGGGATCAGCGAGTGCTTTCTTGGGTCGCGTAGGTGGAGGGCAGGGACGTACAGTGGGCCAGAAGACCGGTGGAGGCGGCCAAAACTCTAGACGCGTTTTGAGCTCCACAGTCGCTGAACGGGACTCGAACCGAACGTGTGACCCCACCAATGGGTTCCTCGTTCGGAGAGCAATCCATTGCTGGGGTCACACGCTCGGTTCGAGTTAAAAATTTACAGGACTTTTTCTTTTTGATGAAAATAAAAACTGGAAGAAATGAAAAGCTTGTTGCCAAGCGAATGGATGCGCGATGCTCGCATCGGCCCGAAAGGAGGCTCTCTCTTCGGCCGGGATGCTTTTCTCTAATGGCTGCCGCTAACGACGGCAAAGGCGGATGGCACCGCGTCGTTAGGCGATGCTTCGTACACATGCACTGCGAACTGCAGCACTGCCACTGCACTGCATTAACGAGCAGCCGACAAAAGGCGCGCCAATTAGTGCCGTTTGGTTGCGAGCGCGGCTCACAGTGGGCCAGAAGACCGGTGGAGGCGGTCAAAATGCGGGACGCGTTTTGAGCTCTAGAGTCGCTGAATGGGACTCGAACCGAACGTGTGACCCCACCAATGGATGGCTCTTCGAACGAGGAATCCATTGGTGGGGTCACACGCTCGGTTCAAGCCCTGTTAGGCGACTTTGGAACTCAAAACGCGTTTAGAGTTTGGGCCGCTGGCGTTGGTCTTCTGGTATAATACACATCTTTTTGCAGTGAACCCTTGAAAGGCGGCAACTATGGGTGGAGGTGCAGTTGTGCTGCAATTAGTGTTGCTCTTGCCTAGTGCCCTGAAGTGCTGACAGGGAGTAAGTGGCAAGGCCGCCGGGGGAGCAGGGCGGCTAGACCGCAAGTAATACACAATGCTGAGATGCTGAGCTCGGCTCTGAGGACCGGGCCGCTGCTGGGACCTTCCCCTGCAGAAGTCAACCTAGACCATTGTCAAAAAAAGGATTCTGTCTGGGGAACCGTGGTAAGGAACTTCCATACGGGTTCGCCGCAGTTGCCATAAGAATCCAAGGTGGTCGGGTAAGCGAAACCTGCTCGGTACTTCGATAGTTGGTGAAGGACGGTGCAATCATTTTTTTGACCAGACATTTTCTGTAATTTCTTTTTCATTTCTACTAGCGCTTTCCACTCGCTTCGTCCCCAGCCTAACCGGTTGCTTTCTCTTTGCTTGCAGGTGAGTTCTGGCGGTCGACGTGCGGGCCAGATCACTTGGCCGGATCATCTCGGCCGCGCACCATCCACTTCGACTGCCTCCAGTCTGCCAGCAGCGACGCAAAACCGCATTGCGGCGCGCGAAGCCGCGAAGCCCGTATTGGAATTCCTTTCGCCGCTCATCCGAGTGTGTGACCCGAATGCACCCCGTTGAGGGACGCCGCCAGTGAGTTTCACCGGCACCTGCACTTGTTGACGTGCGAATGAACCGTCGCACAGTGGGCCGGAAGACCGGTGGAGGCGGCCGGAACTCTAGACGTGTTTTGAGCTCCAGAGTAGCTAAACGGGACTCGAACCGATCGTGTGACCCCACCAATGGATTGCTCTCCGAACGACGAATCCATTGGTGGGGTCACACGTTCGGTTTGCGTCAAAGAGTTTCGGTCGCTGCCAAAAGATCCGACGTGCACTGCTAATGGGGCAGTGTCGTGTTTTGGCAGTGTCGCGTCTTCTCGCGCCCCATCTCGACGCAATAATATGCAAAAAGCGGAGCGAGAGAAAAAGAATGTGATGAGTGAGTGAGATGGGGCGTAGGGGAGGCGAGGGCGTGGTCCTGGCGGGGGTCCCTGTCGTGTGTGTGTGTGTGTGTGTGTGTGTGTGCATGCAAAATGCGTGTATTGTTCATCCGGCGCTGTTTTGTGTGCTAGTTCCTGGCTGTGTGCGTGCGTGTGTAAAGATTTTGTAATTTTAAAGCCGATTTCATGAAAAAATATGGAAAAGTAAAAGGAGAGAAAGGATGATGAGACTTGCGTATGTGTGTGTGTGTGGTGGGGGGGGGGGGGTGCGCGCTGATTCGGAAAGATGCCTCAGTGGATGGTGTCTATCCGCGTGAGCCTTTGCGTGCGCACGTGTGTGTGTGTGCGTGTGTGCGTGCGCATGAAATGTAGCAGCAGTGCGTGTGGTACATTGACTCGCAGTGGACCCCCCCTCGCTCGCGCGGCTGAACCCAGAGCCCAGTTACCGCGATAACCAAGTCCACCACCCCGCCACAATGGTAAAGCTCACCCCCTCCCCCCTCTCCACTTTCCCTAGATGAGTCCGCTTAGCCCCGTCCATGCGCGCGACGGCCCAGGAGTGACGGCCAGAACAACGACGTGGGTGAACCGTGGTGAGCCTCTCCCCCCCCCCCGCTCTCCTTCCCATCCTCCCTCTTTCGTCGATGCTGCCCCGGTTTGACATCCGTTTAAGCGTAGCGGCGGGCAGGAATGCCAACATGCGTTCCATGGCGACGAGGTGGCCCACTGTGCAGCCAGGGCTGCCAATTACTAGCACCGGCCCTGAAAACAACCTCCACTGTGTTCTCTTCCTCCGCACCCCACTGCTTTTTTTTTTAATTTTTTGAATTTTGTTTTCTGATTGCACGCTGGTGGCGGTTTTGTGTTTTTTTTACAGCAGCGACGCTCTGCGTTTTATCAGTTATTTTTTTCCCCAGCGTAGGCGTAATGTTTTTTTTTTTGGGTTGCGGCTGCTGTATTATAATGATGTGGCGTGTCTTTTTAAATCGTGGGATCAAGGAAGGGCAAGGATCGACTCTGGAGCTCAAAAAACGCGTCTAGAGTTTTGGCCGCCTCCACCGGTCTTGTGGCCCGCTGTGCGTCCGTCTGCAATGCGCGAGGGCCTAGAAGGTCGCGTCAGCGATTCTCCCTCTCTCTCCCACTCGCTCACTCGGGCGGCGCAGACAGAGCGTCGCCGCGACTCCGTGACGCGAGGCTCGATATCTCGATATCGAGTCGGCCGCCCCAGCCAGCCAGGCTCGATCATCACAAGCCGATAATTAAATTTGGCGTCAAGTGCTGCCAGGCCTCTCTCTCTCTCTCTCTCTCTCTCTCTCTCTCTCTCTCTCTCTCTCTCTCTCTCTCTCTCTCTCTCTCTTCGCGAGTCAGACAGACAGGCGGGGTCGTCGCCCGGTTGATGTCTGACTGGATGCGACCTTGCCTTCGTAGCGTCGGACCGGCCGGGTCGCAGCCCCGCGCTCCCACACACCGTCACATGCGAACTTGTCAAAAGTTCCGACAGGGGGGGGGAGGGGGGCAGCACGCTCCATTGTCTTCTCATTCGGATCGGAAAATTCGCCCGGTGGTGGCGGACGAAATCGGGAGGGGCCTCTCGAGCCGCCAGAGTCCGCCAGTTGGACCGACCGAACCCCTGTGCCCCATCCCCAAAGGGAATCCGTTCGGAGGGGGCAAAACCCAAATTTTTGGTCAGAGTCACAGTTGGTTCCCCTGTCCCATTTAGGACCCCTTGGGAGCTCCCCACACGCGGGTTTGAGTTTTAGCACCTGGGGGCCGGTCCCCTTTGGGGGGGCCACCCTGTGCGTTGTGAGCGTGCGTGCGTCGAACAGGAAGGCACCTACACTGCGGTTTTTTTCGCCTCCCGTTTCCGCGGCCGTTTTTGAAAAGTGTCCAAGTTTGTCGCGCTTTGTTGTTTTTGTTGCGATCCGCTGCGGCATGCGGCGAAGAAACGAAGAAGAGATAGCGAAGTGTGGTGGGGGGAGGGGGGGGGGGGGGAGGCGTCACGCCGCCGGACCCGCTAAACTTTTGCGAGGCTGTCGCCAGAATGACCAGCGCGCCGCGCCACGCCGCGCCACGCCACTGCGCGCTAACGCCGACGGCTAACGGCGGCGGCCGATAACTTTGGCTGCGACGTGGTCGGGACGTGGTCCCCATGCTGGAGCAGGCCGTCATTAGCCAACGACATCAGCTTGAGTGGAACGTGTGTTCCATGGCCGCCGGTGGGCCGTGCGCCACAGTGGGCCGAGGTGGTCGAAACTCTGGACGCGTTTTGCGCTGCAGAGTCGCTAAATGGCACTCGAACCGAACGTGTGACCCCACCAATGGATTGCTCTCCGAACGAGGAATCCATTGGTGGGGTCACACGTTCGGTTCGAGTCCCATTCAGCGACTCTGGAGCTCAAAACCCGTCCGGGATTTTGACCGCCTCCAGCGGTCTTCTGGCCCACTATGTCCACTCGCAGTGCAGGGGCCGGGCTGCCCGTGGAGCGGGGAAGCCAAAAAGCATGTTCCGGGGAGCGGAGCGGAGGGGTGGGCGTTATGCGGAGGGTGTGTTGCCCTCAGCTGGGGGCGGTTAGCGCCGGCGTGGCCCGGCCCGGCGGGGGTCGCAGGGTCGGCCCGGTGCATGGTGTAGTGGCTGTAGCGCGGCTGTGGCGTGCTTAGCCACGTGCGAGTAGTAAAAGCACGGCTAGCGCAGCAGGGGTGGTCCCCGCCACACAGTGGGCCAGAAGACCGGTCTTCTGGTCCACTGTACGCCGGCCTCCTGGTGAGGAGACTGTCCGTGCGGCCGACCAAAGCCCCGCGGCGCCCCGACTGGGGTCTGCGGCCCGGGGCGGCCCTCAGGGCCCTACCCCGCCGGGGGCCTGGCCAGTCCGGCCCCGTCACGGTCCGGATGGCTCGAAGCGTGGCGGCGCCGCCGTGACGGCGGCTACACTGTCAAACCAGGACGAGCCGGGGACCGCACAGTGGGCCAGAAGACCGGTGGAGGCGGCCGAAACACTAAGCGCGTTTTGAGCTTGAGAGTCGCGAAACAGGACTCGATCCGAACGTGTGACCCCACCAATCGGTTCCTCGTTCGGACTGCAATTTCTTCCTATGAAAAGCGCGTTTGTTGTTTAGTTTTGTTGTGGAGGTACACTGGCAATCTCGGAGCCTTTCCCGCCCTGCCTGCAGCTCGCCGTCGTGCCCCGCGTTGTCGCACACTTAATAATACCCCCAGGTTTCCTTCGGCCCGCCCCGCGTCGCGGGGATGTCATTTGGTGCGTCGGTGCGCTCGCGCCGCGCCATCCACTGGCGCAGCCGCGGCCGGAATTTTAATATCAGGTGGAAAAGGAATGTTTTAATGGGAATGTCTTTAGGCACGAAAGAGAAACACGGTCACCGTAATGCTTTTCAAAAGTTGGCGTGTGTGTGTGTGTGTGTGTGTGTGTTGTGTGTGTCTGTGTGTGTGTGTGCGCGGGTGCAGACATGTGAAAAGTTTCAGTTTCTCACCCATGCAAGCCATATATGTGAAGAGGAAGTCACTTCTCGAAATGTGACCCGTGTAATATCCATCACACTACACTGCAAAAAGAAAGAGACAAAAAATATACTTCTTTTCAGGTAAAAATATTATTGAATAGCTGCAATTTTTTGTCGTTTTCTGCCGTGCAGTATTTTATTCCCCGCCATGCCCATTCAATCAGCGTTTTCCGATTTTTAGGAACGTCGGTGAGTCTGCGTCGGAATGCAGGCCGCTACAGAGCATTCCTTTTTCCAAAGCCGCTATTTCGAGTTGTTTCCAGCCGGTGCGATGTGTTCGCCCTGCACGCCACCAATTTATTCCTTAAACCTGCTCGTACCCGAAACTTCACCGGTCCACATATTTCGCGTCCAGCTGCCCCGAAAGGGGCTTACCTTTAAAGTTCCGGGCCGGCGGAAAGTTACGCGCGGAAGAGTTGCTTACTGACGCACGCGTAACGCGGCCGGAAAGAAGTTAGTGTTTTATGGCGGCCGCCATCTTGGGGGTGTTTGAGCATTCGTTCTACAAGGCGGTGCTGCGCAGTGGGCCAGAGGACCGGTAGCGGCGGTCAAAACCCCGGACGCGTTTTGAGCTCCAGAGTCGCTAAATGGGGCTCGAACCGGACGTGTGACCGGACGTGTGATTCCTCGTTCGGAGAGCAATCCATTGGTGGGGTCACACCTTCGGTTCGAGTCCCATTTAGCGACTCTGGAGCTCAAAACGCGCCTGGAGTTCTGCCCGCCTCCACCGGTCTTCTGGCCCACTGTGGCGCTGCTGGCGTGACCGCTAGCCGTTGCCGCGCCGCGCGCCTCCAACGACCCCGGCATTTTGCCGACAGCTCAGTGGAAAAGGGGGAGTCAAGTTACACGCGCTTGCTGGCGCGCTCGGGCCTGGGGCGGCCTGGGGGGCGAAAAGGAGATTATGCTCTTGAATTTGTTTCATTGGACGAATTACTGTCTTTATCTTGCGAGACATGGAGATGCAGCGCAGAGTTCCTCTTTCGTTTGTTGGTGTTCGGTGGCTGAGTAATTGCCTTGCTGTCGGAGAAAAAAAAATGTTGTCGGTGCAAACACTTTGCTTTGGCGGCTTGTTGTGCAAAGGACAACTTTCAGTTTTAATTTGAGCGGCTAACGCTGTGCCGGCCTCTTCACAGAGCCGGAAGACCGGTAGGGGCGGCCGAAACTCTAGACGCGTTTTGAGCTCCAGAGTCGCTAAACGGGACTCGAACCGGACGTGTGACCCCACCAATGGATTGCTCTCCGAACGAGGAATCCATTGGTTCGAGTCCTGTTTAGCGACTCTGGAAAGTTGTCATTGATCCCAGGCCGTTTCTTTAAATCAATCACCTCACCTGACATGAGTTGAAAGGAAACAAACATTTTCTCTGTGCGTGCGCCACCAAAACGACATGGGCGAGTGGGTGTTTGAACCCGGGGCCTGTCCGACCCGACCACTATTAGCATGGCACTGCGCAGTCCTGGCCATGCTAATGCGAAGGGCCCCTTCAAGCTGATGAATAGCCGCGGCCTTCCGTATCTGAGGAAGTGGTTGTTAAGCGCGTGTAATTTTGCGTCTGGCGATAACGGGGAAATGTTGAAATTATTGCCATGTGGAGAGAGAAAAGGGCCTTGCTGAGATTAAAATCAAATGCTTTCTCTCGGCCTCTGCGCTCCCTTGCACTACTCGCCAGCCCTCCGGCCCGCCCCGCCGCCCTTGGCCCCATGTGCGCACAGTGGGCCAGAAGACCGGTGGCGGCGGCTGAAACTCTAGACGCGTTTTGAGCTCCAGAGTTACTAAATGGGACAGGAATCTTCGTGTGACCCCACCAATGGATTGCTTTCCGAACGAGGAATCCATTGGTGGGGTCACACGTTCGGTTCGAGCCCTGCTTAGCGACTCTGGAGCTCAAAACGCGTCTAGAGTTTTGTCCGCCTCCACCGGTCTTCTGGCCCACTGTGCGCACCGCCTGCTCGACCCGTGGAGCGTCGGGCCGCGTGGGCTTTCCTTATGCAACACAACACTCGAGGACGGAGTGGCCGTTGGGGCCGGCCCCGGCCCGGTCGGAGGGCTTCGAGTACGATACGTTTCCGCCACAATGCAAGCACTCGCCCTGGAGTGGTGCTCGCGGCGGAGCGAGGACGGCATTGTGTTTTTGTTTCCTCGAACCCAAGATGGTTACGGCCACCGGATTCAGGATTGACGCGAAGCACTCCTGGAGGGACTGCATCCACTCGGTCTTTACTTTTCGACTTTAATTTTGAAATGCCTATGCGTTGCTAGGCAATGCTGTGTTAAAAGAAAGGAATCAATGAATTGCACCCACACTACCAGGCAAAGATTTGACACCGTGCTTTCTTCGTTTGAATCAGCTAAGCCACATAAATCTACTACATCAATTTTTTCCCTTGTGGGTGAAACGCGGTGTGGCCCCTGAAACTTTGGCGCTGCTGAAGTTTGGGATCCGTATATTTGTGTGTCCGTAGATGTTATCATCCCTAAACGGTGCGGTCCCCAAATGTGGGCTTCCCCCGATTTGCATAGCCGGCGTGTAATCCCGTTCGGTTCGTTGTTGCTTTTCATTTGTTGATGTGGCCGAGGGTCGGCGCAGGCGCCGCCTGGCCTTTGTGATAAGGCCAGCCCCGGTGCGAGGCTAGGCCAGGGCCGCCCCTTTGCGAGTCCCGGTGCGAGGCTAGGCTTGCTCCCAGTGGGACGAGATAATGCGCGACTAATTTACGCACTCGTAGAGGCCTTTAAGAGGATCACTTAGCCCCGCTAACCCCGGCCTCCGCATCGCGCGGCACGGCCGGGCACGGCAGAAAAGGCAGCGGGGCCGCCAGGCTTGCGCCGCTCGCGGGGCACCTTGTGGCGCCGCTAAGTAAGGAGCTTGTTTGCATGAACGCCGCCTTGCCGTGGCCAGCCACAGTGGGCCAGAAGACCGGTGGAGGCGGCCAAAACTCTAGACGCGTTTTGAGCTCCAGAGTCGCTAAATGGCACTCGAACCGAGCGTGTGACCCCACCAATGGATGGCTCTCCGAACGAGGAATCCATTGGTGGGGTCACACGTTCGGTTCGAGGCTTGTTTAGCGACTCTAGGTCTCTGAAAACGTCCTCCGAGTAAGGCCGGAGCGCCTGTGAGGTAGGCAGGCCCGTGGAACCTACGTGTCGGCGTGTTGCCTATCGCCGACTCCACAGGCGCACTGCCAGTCACAGCGTGAATCGACCGAAGACAGCGCCTTCGATACCTAAAAAAAAGTGTTAACAGTGGCCTGCTTTTCAAACCGAGAGCTTATCGGTACCATCGAGCGTCTGACTCGAGGTCTCGTCGCGGCAGTAATCGATTCGCACCGATTCTACAGTGTCCCTCCGAGACCATTCGTCGGGTGTGCCGGCCGCAGAGTTAATGCATGAATTAGAGTGGAACCTTTTTCTCGAGGCGAGCCGGCGCGCGGTGCACTGGTAGGAATGGACGAATCCTCTGCAAACGGCCCATTTTCGCAGTGCGCTGGGCCGGGCCGCGCCGGGCCGGGAGCTCGTTACGTTGGGGCAGCCTAGTGTTTGCCAGGCCCTGTGAAATAAACCACCCCGAGTGGTGGCGCGGCGTGGCGTGGCCGCCAATTTTGTTGAATGTGGAATAATGTGGTATAGGGCGCACAGTTCATTTGTTGTTGCTGCCGCTGTGTTTTTCATGGTCGTTTTTTTTTCTCTTCTCGAAACGAGCGCGCGCGACTCGGCGGTGTGTAAATATGGAGACGTGACCGAAGAATGAGTCCGTTCTGATAAAAGAGTCGCGGAACGAGGAGCATTGCTTCGTGCTGTTGCGGAATTTTTGCCGCCTGCACCGCTCAGTGGGCCAGAGGACCGGTGGAGCGGCCAAAATTCAAGACGCGATTTCGAGCTCCAGAGTCGCTAAATGGGACACCATCCGATCGTGTGGCCCCACCAATGGATTCCTCGTTCGGAGAGCAATCCATTGGTGGGGTCACACGCTCGGTTCGAGTCCTGTTTAGCGACTCTGGAGCTCAAAACGCGTCTCGAATTTTGGCCGCTCCGCCGGTCTTCTGGCCCACTGTGCGGTGCCAGGCTGGAGCGGCGGCGCGCGTCCCGAAAGGGTTGTGTGTGGACAATACTATCACTTTCACTTCACACGGCGGCGAGTTGAGGCGTGAAATTAAATAAAGTTGTGACGGCGTGTGCAGCGGCCGGGAGGGAGGGGGGGGGGGGGGAACCGCTGGCGGTCGAGTAATGCTGGAAAATTGAAAATGGCACCGAGGTTGCTGGAACGGTGGCGGGGGAGGGGGCGGCGGGCGTATGGAACGATCTCACAGTGGCGAGGGCATCCAAACAACACGGGGCCCGTTTTGGGGGCGCGCTGTCTGTCTCTCTCCCTCGCCCAATGGTTTCCACCCGCCGCGTTCTGTGCGCCTGCTGCCTGCAGTCTTTTATTTCCAGTGGGGCCGACGGGGTTCATCCTGGAAGCGGCCGCCTGACGATTCCTGGAATTCTGGAATCCTGCCGACGGAACCGGAAACCGGATTCGCGAGGAGCGGACAGCCCTGCCAGGATAGTGGAGACCGGTCTCGCCCCACTGCACTGAAAAAAAAAGAAGTTGCGTCAAAAGACTGAATGGGCTCGAACCGACCCTGTGACCCCACCAATGGATTCCTCGTTCGGAGAGCAATCCATTGGTGGGGTCACACGTTCGGTTCGAGTCCCATTTAGTGACTCTGGAGCTCAAAACGCGTCTAGAGTTTTGTCCGCCTCCACCGGTCCTCTGGCCCACTGTGTGACGTGCGTTCATAGAGTCGTCCGGGTGGAAGTTTCGCGTTACGTGATTGGTGCACGCTGCCGGGGGCAGCGGGGGCGGCGGGGGCGGACACGTTCCGAAGTTGCGGACCGGAGCAGCGAGTCTCCTTATTCCATGTCCCGTTTGAATACATCAAAGAAAGTAACTTTTTAGCGAGTTGGTAATAACATTTTCGGGGTGGCAGATTGTTTCGGAGCGCGCTGTCTGCAAAACGGAGCCATCTCGTCGGAGCGGTACCCCTCGCTCGGTCGGCCCCGCGGCTGCGTTTCCCCGTTCCCCCCCCCCCTCTCCGCTTCATTCGGAGGCGTCACGGTAACGCGAAGTCGATATCCAAGCGATGGAACTTGGCGAGCTTTTGTCCGTCCGCCGAGTACAAATGATAATTAGAACGCCGCTGGATGCGGTGGCGAAATATCGGTCCCGATCCAAGTTGTGGCCAAGTTTGCTCGGGCCTCGGCTCGGGTCGGCGCCGGCCCCGGGGCCATGCATGGTACCGCCTGCTCGCATAGAGTGAATTTCCCGACCCCGTCGCCGGCCCGGCCAGCCCGTCGCCACCTGCTGGCCTTGACTTTGGCGGAGCAGGCCGACTTGGACTTGGGCAACTCGCTCTAGTTAGCCGCCTCCGCGCCCCGCACCGCGCATTGTGTCCTCGGCCGCCTGCTTTTTCAGCGCTAATGCTGAGGGAGATTCGTCCTCCTCGTCGCGAGGGCGAGAAAGAAAAGGGGTGCCTTTGAGGAGACCGGCGGCGTGTCGGAGCGAGATCTCGCCCACCTTTGTCAGCAACGAGGGATCGACTTAGAAGCCGCGCTCCTATCCACAGCGAACGCTACCTTCAGCGACGACTTTCACCTTGAGTTGTCTTTTGATGCTTTTGCGTTGTTTTTCGTGTTGATGATTCATGTTTCCACGCGAGGCGCGCGAGGCGCGGCAGACAGCTGGCCGTCGTACGCTGAGTCTGGCTGCCTTCATGTGTTGCGAGTTGGACAAGGTGCACTTTGACCAAGTTTTAATGGGAACAATTTCGGGGGGCGTCGTCCCTGCGCCCCTGTCTCTCCGACTCGGAATTTACGGGGTTCTCTTTTTATGCAAGAGTAATTTAGCATCTAAGTAAATTATGTCCCAAGAAAAAGGTAAGACTGCATTCGGCTGCCTGGCAGAGTGCCCGCCGGAGTGATCACGCTGCTTTTTGCCGCTCGTGTCGCTGGCAGTGGGCTTGTCAAAGGGCAACAGCCTGGATGCTGGAATACATCTCCATTCAGCAGAACGCGCAATCAGCACCCAATATGCATAGCTTTTCTTTTTTCGGCCGGTTCACTACGCACAGTGGGCCAGAAGACCGGCCGAAATGCTAGACGCGGTTTGAGTTGTAGAGTGGCGAAATAGGGCTCGAACCGAACTTGTGACCCCGCCAATGGATTCCTCTTTCGGAGAGCAATCCATTGGTGGGGTCACACGTTCGGTTCGAGTCCCGTTTAGCGACTCTGGAGCTCAAACCGCGTCCGAAGTTATGGCCGCCTCCACCGGTCTTCTGGCCCACTGTGCACCAGTTCCGCAGAGTTGCGGCGGCACGGCGGCCGTTTTGCCCGCGTAGGCACTACTTAATAGGCAAACTCGAGACTTAATAAGCACACGGCTTGGCACCGGGGACCTTCGGAGAATCCTTAACGACGACCCCGAAGGACTTCAAAGGCGCCCCCTTTTGAAAATTCATCCTGGAAGCCCCGTTCGGGTGTCGGAAGGCCCCGGAATGAGGAAGGGGGCTCCTTTTTGGGCGTTTTTACTCTGGTCCAAGTGCCGTGCTTGGCTGCGCCGGGCCGCGCTTGAACGGAGGTCTCCCAGGCGCTTCATTCCGAGATCGCATCGGGTTATGGTTTATCCGCGGGACGTGAGGGTACGCCGTAAACGTTACGCTCATGAAAAAGAAAGGGGAGGAGGGAGAAAAAAAAAGGGGGGGGGCTGCTCAGTCTCGTTGGCATTGGCCCATCGAGGCTCCCTTTGTTTGGTTTCATCACATTGTGTCGCCGACCCTGGCTGGGGAAAGAAAGTTGTACACGAAAAAAAGAAACGAAAAAAAAACCGGACAAAATGCTTTTGTTTGCGAGGAGTGGGTACCCTGCCAGCGTTTCGACACCCCATCTCTCTCTCTCTCTCTCTCTCTCTCTCTCTCTCTCTCTCTCTCTCTCTCTCTCTCTCTCTCTCTCTCTCTCTCTCTCTCCACTGTTCGGAATCAGCCTTGTCCTGAAATGGCAGTGACTGGCATACCTGGTGAAGCGGAAACACGAACACTTTCCGTCTCTCTTATTCCACCGGCAAAACGAATTCCTGGGGGTAAAGTCACGATGCAATTGCTCTCGATTTTTTATTGCACCGCAAAAGGGAAAGCTGATTTTTCTAGCCGTTGTTTGGACTGCGCGTGACCCCACCAATGGATTGCTCTCCGAGCGAGGATTCCATTGGTGGGGTCCGAAGTCCAGTTCGAGCCCCATTTAGCTACTCTGGAGCTCAAAACGCGTCCGGGATTTTGACCGCCTCCACCGGCCTTCTGGCACACTGTACCGCGTGACGAATCGTCGGGGCAGGCTGTCCCAAATCGACACGGCAGAGCAAGACACATCCTTTGTGCCTCGCCGCAAGACTTTTCACCTCGCGGTGATGAATGATTATTGCGGCCATTTTTCACGGCGGGCTAAGCAACCGATAGCCCCGGCTAAATCAGATTAATGCCTCTGTATGGCGGACCAATCAGGCATTATTATTTTTATTGACGCAGTGCCCAGCCGAGTGAGGCCCCTTATTTATCGACGCGTTGCAATATCCGGTCGTTAGCGGCCGCCTCGCCGGACGCCCCGCAGTGTGCCGGAAGGCCAAAACTCCAGACGCGTTTTGAGCTCCAGAGTCGCTAAGCAGGACTTGAACCGTACGCATGACGGTTGGATTGGCTGTTATTTGGTGATGGTAAGTGGTAGCAACATAATGCATAGGATCACTTTGTCTCTCAGTGATTCTTTTTCTGATATTTTTTGCCCGTCGCGTTTCGATTGTGAGCCCCACCGTTCTCGGGATATCGATGACGTCATCGGGCTCGCCCCCGCCTAGTGCAGTCGAGTCGTGAAGACGTTGGTGTCCCGCGCAAGGGGGAGCTTGATGCCGATGGGATCCCCGGTTGCCGTGGGCAGTTAGTATATGATCCGCCGGGGGTAGGGCGGGGGGGCCACCGCCCACGGGACTTGGCCGTCTAACTTGGAGAGCACCCGCCGGCAGCGTTTGTGGCCACGAGTGCCTGCATAATCCGACAATGGTCCCATCCTCGAAAATTGACCCCGAGACGGACTACCTGGGTGCGCCTCGTCTGGCGCTGTCATGGCGCGGCAATCTTGGCGTTAAACTCGGTAATCTGGTTCATGATTCATGGCCGTGTGACTGACGCTCCTCGTTCCGTTCGGGAAATGACTGTGCCTCTGCGACGGGCTGACAGCTCGCAATCTCGCCCTGGGCTTGCCCTGGCTTGCCTCGGCTTGCCTCGGTGCCATCTCTGCGTTTGGAAGCGGCCTCGGCTGCAGTTATTACGACCCTCATTGATCATCACCGTCGTCTTGCTTCATTTGAAAAAGGTGAGCTTTCTACGTGTTGATGTTTTTTTTCATTTTTGTTTCGTGTTTACTGTGGTGACTTTGGTGACCCTAGTTGCCGTCAAAGTCCTCCCTCGACGACATGGTATGGTTGTTGCCGCCTCCACCGGTCTTCTGGCCCACTGTGCGGTCCCCGCGTGGTCCGGCTCATTGCAGCTGGTCCGGATCGGCCGCACCCGACGAGCCGAAATTAGAAAAATTGTTTACAGCAATGACGTTTTATCCTGACCGCAGCGCCGGCAGCCCCGCAGGCGTGCCATTAACGCCCACACCGCTAATGCGCCGCCAACTTGGGTGCGATCGTGGCAAGCAGGCACCGGCCTTCCCCTTTTCGACAATTGTTCGGAACAACAAGGAAGGAAATAAAACGGCAAGGGAAGGCCGGGCTGCAGGATTGGCCTGGGCGCGCCCCATGAAAAATCAGTGTGGATTCCGCGCCGTTGGCACTAAAATGAGAGTACAAGGCAGTGGAGGCGCATTTGCATTCCCTACATCGGCGAGGAAGAAGAAATTGGAAAGTTTGTCTGGCTCGACTTACCCGGCTTGTTTCTTTCCCAGGAGCCCCTCCTCGCTCTGAATCTGTCTTTCTGTCAAAGGCTGCGCGGGCTGCCTTGCCGGGCTGCCTTGCTGGGAATGCCGTCCTGAACCAACCGAGGACCTTTGTGAACCCTGCTCTCCCGAGACGTACCCTGCTGCAAATGTCCCGGCTGATTGCCTGCATTATCGAAGGGAACAGCAACCGCAGGGAGCCTCACCCGCGGCACGCTCTGCCGGGAAGCCCTGCCTCGCAGATCCGCGGAGGGAAGTCTCGAACACGTCGCGAGTCCCCGCTGCAAGCTGCACAGAGTCCCGGGGGGAGTCCCGGGGGTAGACATGCGCCTCCTAAGGGAAGCGCGCGGCACTTGAAGGGCTCCTGCGGGATTTGCGGCGCGATACTGGAACGGGCAGTTAGAGCTGCTAAGGGCTCGTTCGGGACACTCTTTGATGGAGTGTTAGTGTTGTGAAGCCGCGCTGGCCGGACGCAGCGGACGCCACGTGTTATCTCGGCGAAAGTGATTTAGTCTCGTGATAAATTTGGCGCGGGTTAGGAGGCATATTAGTCATGTGGCGCACCCCAACAGCGGGCAGGCAGCAGCAGACAGCGCCTCAGGCAAGCCGTGGCGCAGCCCTGGAGCAGCCCTGGCGGACCCGAACCGACCTTGAAGATCATTCATCTTCCAAGACTTGCCTTTGTTTCTGCCTCTTTTTTTTTCGTGTGCTTGGGGCGTGCATAATATCGACAGAGCAACAAAGGATTCAAAAAGCAGAGAGATGAAAAAAATCTGCTCCCTGTAGGAATTGAAAACGCGTTGCGTGTGTTTCTTGAAAGAAAAGTTTCAAGCAGTGGACTGGATATCTCACGGGTGAAAAGCGAACACGAAGGACAGTTTTTTGAATGTTGTGAATTGTGGCAACGGTTTTGCTCTCGAAGAAAAGCATTAATCCAATTTGTTTGGCGTGGCCCAAGTCACAGAGCAGCACGACGCTGTGCGACGCTGTGCGACGCTGCCACGCTGTGCTTCGCTGTGCCTCGCCAGGGGACTCTTTGTCCGTCGAGATCCCGATGATGAATGAACCGCGAGGCCGATCTGCCGCCTTGAGGAATCTGTCGAGAAAGCCGGGCCAAAAGAGAGGGCGCATCAAAGACTGGCGACCGTTTGAAACGTTGCTCTCGACTGTGGCTGGGACGAGACGTGGACGGAATCTAAAATGCAGTCGTCGGAGAGAAACAGAAGACTTGCACACGTGGTCGCTTACCCGGGCGCTTGGGACTGCGGAGGCGTGACCCTCTAGGCCGCTGTCAAAGTTAGTCCCCAGCGCAACGAGACATCAAAACTGCAGCCTCTGGGATTCAATCTCGTGTGGTGGCCGTGCTGGCCCTATCGTCTTACTGCCCAGGCGGCCAAGGGTCCTGTAAGCCGAGAGGGGGCTCGTCTCCAGCCGGACCATGACGCCACCTACCCGGCCCTGGCCTGGTGTCTGGTGCCGCTTTTCGCGCGGTCGACGCCAAATCGACTAGTGTAACACAGCCTGGTGATTGACCCAGTTCCGTTCTCTGCGGCAGGACAATGCTGTGTCGTGAATTGCGCCTAAAGCTCTTCAAGTCCGTTTCGGCTGTCTGTGGGTGTGTGTGCGTCTGTGTCTGTGCTGGCGCGCCATACCCACCACACCGTAGGGACCGTCTGGAACGGCCCTCGAAAAATACCAGAGCTTGGACTGTTTGCATTTGCCAACACGGCTCTTTTTTGTCGGTCTGTGTTTGCTTAGGTATTCTCTATGGAATGGTGGACGGAGGAGGCCAAAACTCAAGACGCGTTTTGAGTTCCAGAATTGAACGGAACGTGTGACCCTACCAATGATTTGCTCTTTGAACGAGGAATCCATTGGTGGGGTCACACGAGGGTTTGGAGTCCCATTTACCGACTCTGCAGCTCAAAAACGCGTCTAGATTTTTTTGGTCTCCTCCGGTTTTCTGGCTCACCGTGCGTTGGGTTTTACCTGTGAGCAGCGATGCCGGTAGTGCTTTTACCCAACTCGGCGCTCTGTGGAGGCAGCGGTCCCTGAGGAACTCTTCCATTTGGTTAAACGCGTTATAGCAACATCAGAGCGACGGGCTGGGCGTGGTGGGGCGTCGCGGGGCGTCGCGGGGCGTGGGCTGTTTACTCCAATCCTGCCCGATTTCCTCTTGACTACAACAAATCGACCGCCCTTTGGACCCGGAATCCTTAAATCCGCCTGAATATGCTCCCAGATTCCGGGGGCGTCAGAGAGCGAGCCCCGGCGCCCTGCCGCACCAGCCGCGGCACCGGGCTTCTCGGAAGGATGCACAAAGCAAATAAGCGGATCAGCCGAAGACCCGCGGCAGGATAGTGCACCCAGGCAAATAGAAAGACCGCGGGAAGCAACGAATCACAGCCAAGAGCCGCATCTTCTGCTGCACTGCAAGGGGAGCGCTGGCCGGGCCTTCGGGCCTTCAGGTGGATGGAGTGCTGCCATGTATCACCCTCGTCACAGTGTAGGTGCCACAGCCCGCAATCACAGCACCCCTTAGCGCCCCGGCCGCCCCAGCCCCAGCGTCCCCGGGGTCCAATCGCCATCCAGAGAGATTGTTTGTCTTGTTTCACTTCCCTTCCGGCCGAGAGCGCGGCACTACAAACACCGCCTTGTAACACGTTGAGAATGACGACATTTCTTCCAACGGTTCACGCTTTGTCAATGTTCTCTTCCGTTCGCCTCGATTGGGTTGCGCCCTTTGCTCGCGTGGTGTGTGTGTGTGTGTGTGTGTGTGAGAGGGCGTGCTTGTGTTGGGGTGCCGAGCAAGTGAGTGCATGTGCGTCTCCACTGGCATCTGTAGGTGTCGCATCGTTCACCGCAGTGTGGAAAGTGCCCCAGGCTCAGAAGACTGGTGAAAACGGCAAAAACTCTAGACGCGTTTTGAGCTCCAGAGTCGCTAAATGAGCCTCTAACCGGACGTGTGACCCCACCAATGGATTGCTCTCCGAACGAGAAATCCATTGGTGGGGTCACAGTCCGGTTCGACCTCCTGTTCAGCAACTCTGGCTGCGACTGCAAAACAAGAGGAGGATCTTGCAGTCCAGCGGCTCACCGCCCTGATGAAGCCGCAGCCTGTTATGTAACGATTGTTTGCCCGGGCCTAGGTAGCCCGCAGGCCATCGGTCGCATCAAGAGCCTGATCCCTGGTACTCGCGGCGCCGACCTAACTCGGTTACGTCCGAGCGTGCCGCTTCATACAAAATGTATGCCTCCCCCTATCACCTTCCCCATCCCCGATTCCAATCAGACCCCGGCGTGTTTCTTTTGGTATTGGGCTCGTCGGTTTGTGGTGTGGTGGAAGTGGGAGGGGAGGGGGTCTATCGCAGGGATTGGCGCCGCGGAGTGGCATTATGAAAAATGGAAAATTCAAACCGCTTGTATAAGCAAATCCGTCTTGCTCGTATGTGTTCTGCCCTGCCGGGGATGCGTTCCTGTCCATACGCGAAACGTTCTGTTTTCGGGTTATTGTGCGGTCCTGGTCAAGCTCCCCTTCTCCTTCCCCGCCTTCTCAAACAAATGGGCGCACGAAGGAATCCTGTGAGGGTAAAAACGCCTCCTGATTTTCCCTGGAACTCCCTTAGAAATCACGTACGTCTCTACTATATGCTTTCGGGAAAAAAACAGGCAGTGCTTTTACCGAGCTCGCCGGGAAGCATCAAGCCACGTGCAGGCTGACTTGCTCCGGGCCGCGTTTTAAGTATCCCCCTCCGGCTCAGCGTGTGATTATGGGTCCAGGAGAGGGGCGGGCGGCCCTGGGGGGTCCGGTGCAGATGGGCTCCCGAGGGACACCTCCGCCAGGGCGGCCAGGTCTCGGCCCCGGGCGCCAACTAGGTAACAGGCGCTAACCTCATTACCGGAAACAAAATAATGGCCCCCTTTTTCTCGACAATTATGTTATTTCCACCTGTGAGAGTCACCAAGACAAATTGGAGGGCGAAAGCGAGAAGGTGAGCGGACTGCGGAGTAAGCACACTGGAGCGTCGTGCGGCCGGGTGAGTCCACCTTGACACTGACTGTGTAACTTGAGCTCAGAGTACACACATCAGCGCAGCTCGCATTTGCCAGCGTGGGACATTTCTCCACGGTGGTCAGCCCGTGTTGCGTTCACAGCCTCCTACACTGCCTCAGCACGCTTTTCAATACTTTGGCCGTGATGTGAGCGATTACCGACCGTTCCACACCACCGGCAGATGCTAGTCCCTTCGGGTGAAAAACGGGCCGATACCAGGGCAACAGACAAATGGACGGTCCAGGCCACCCCTTCCGCTTTTATTTTTCCATTATTACAGCGTACACGCACACACACACAGACGTACACAGACACTGACTCACTCTCACTCACACGCAGGGGCACGCACGCACGGAGCGCCTGTCTGGCTTGCGGGACGCGGGGTCAGTGACGGATGTTGCAGGGGGAGCAAGGCTGCCGGATGCTAGTGTACGTGAGCGTGTCTGTGTGTGTGTGAGTGGCCGGGAAAGATTACGGTGGGGTCTGCCGTTAAAAATGCAGGAGCAGATGACGTGGTGACGTAATGGAAGTCGAAGCTACTGCATCGATTATGGACGGCTTCGACGGCGTGGCGGTCGGATGGACGGACAGACAGACGGACAGACGGACGGAAGACGCGCTTGAGACAATTATCGAAACAACCCCGCTGCGGCTGCGGGGGCTGCGTGGCCCCGGGCGATGCACGGTCGCCCTCTCGCGCCACCTCCACAAAACCACTCCCCGCCCCTGGCCGCCCTGCCGGCCTGCCCTGCCTCGGTCACGCTCATTCCAGCCCGGTCTTTAACGAAGTGTAAATTAGAGCGGCACCGCTGGGGCGCGGCACACGTCTGCAGGCCTCGTCACACAGTGGGCCAGAAGACCGATGGTGGCGGCCAAAAATCTAGACGCGTTTTGAGTTTCAGAGTCGCCAAATGGGACGGGAACCGAATGTTTGACCCCACTAATGGATAGCTCTTTGAACGTGAAATCCATTGGTGGGGTCATACGTGTGGTTCAAGGCCCATTTAGCATCGCTGGAGCTCAAAACGCGTCTAGAGTTTCGGCCGCCTCCACCGGTCTTCTGGCCCACTGCGACCCGGTGACATTGCCGGATGAACGATTTCGCGCACCCACCCGCACGCACACCCACAAGGTACGATTTGTCACCCCGCGACACAAATTTGGCGCGAAATCACGCATCCCCACCATAAATCACGGTAACGCTTGCTGTGCTAACCGCAGGCCAGAACTACCTACGACATTTGCATGGGAGCCCGCTGACTTATGGGCCAGCTGGGTTGCAAGTCGGTACAAGTACCATCACTCTTATGGACCCGACCCTTACCTGTCGGAGGCTCATGAACCAATTACACTCCTAAATTGGACGAGATTGAGCGAGTTTAACTTACTTGCGCCGTGTGTGTGTGTGAGTGAGTGTGCCAGAACGCTCCCACTGGAACGGCCAAAGCCTCTGGAGGCAGCGATCGATACCACCAAGCTCGGCTCTTTTCTATGTTGCCAACTCTTCTGTACTTGGCATGGAAAGTCGGAGAGCAAGGAGAGGTCAGTTTCGTCCCACGCTCAGTTCTACATTCGATGTATTTTCAAAGCAAGGCGACATCGGCTGTCTATTTATTACGTGCACTTATTTCAATTTAATTAATTTGAAAAATGATTTTGTGCGATATCATCTCAGACACTGAAAAGTAGATGGTGTTTAAAGACTTGATGAGCTATCTCTCCGTAAACACCTTCCTACTTCATATAATAAATAAGTTTGACCATGGCCAGCAGTGGACTTCGATATGAACAAAGGGGATAGGAGTCCACGCTGGACTACTGCCCGGTAGTCATCGGTGTTTCTTGGCATCCCGCGTTGTCCGCTGTGTGCAAGTTTGTTGCAATGTAGGGGTGCTCCCAATATTTTTGGCACGCGCGATTTATGTCATGCGATTCCCCGCGAGGCTCGTTTTCCGAGTGTGGGTGCCGTCGGGGCGGGGGAAGGTTGAGTCGGCAAGGTTTGGCGATGCAATCACTGCGCCTCATACCACCCGCGACAACCACCGAAATTCCAGTCCCAGCGATGCACCGTGCGCCCCGGCAAACTTCCGGGTGCTTCACCAGTGAGCCCTCTTTTCTCTTCCACGGGAATATTTACCTTTTATCATTCTCTAGGTTCGCGCCATGGGACAGGGTTACACTTGCTGTTATGTGGATGCCTTGCTTTCTTCCATCACCGATAGCAGAAACTTCTCACGATTTAAAATGAGCGGACACAAACACTCCGGTGTTGCCTCAGTGATACGTTCTGCGAAGGACGAAACAACGTGAAAGCAGTTCTGGACTGGAATCCAATCTCCTTTGTTTTCTGCTTCCAGGTTGGTAACGGGCGTGCCAAAAGCCGCGGGGGCGAAACCGGACGCTGGTAATGCGTTGATTTCCTTTTTCGCTTGTACCTAAGAAGGGTGCGTGAAACGTATGGTGTCGTTTGCTGTAAACTGTGGGTCCTGCAGCCGGGGATGTTGCAATGCGGTGTTATCTGCCCCCTCCCCCTTGGTTCCGCCCGCCGCCTCCCTGTGGCTGCCCGGTCAGCTATCCACTGTACTGCGTACAACACGGCCCCTAAACGACCTTCGCGCAACCTGGTTCCCAGCTGCCTCCCTCCCCCCGCCGTCATATACTCAACTTTTTACACCCTCCTCCACCGTTACGCTGTCGTGTGACGGCACCGCGTCCTAAATACCATTATCGTGGGTGGCGGTGATTTCAGTGGTCCATTTTGAGACGAGAACGGTCTAATAAAGACGCGCCCCTTTTTTTCCTGCGGTGCTTTACAGTTTAATCCGGTCGCGAGGAAGCGCTTCACAGTGGGGCGGAAGACCGTTGTAGGCGGCCAAAACCCTAGACGCGTTTTGAGCTCCAGAGCCGCCAAACAGGACCCTAACCGAACCTGTGACCTCACCAATGGATTCCTCGTTCGAAGAGCAATCCGTTGATGGGGTCACACGTCAGATTCCAGACCCATTTAGCACCTCTAGAGCTGCAGACGCGTCTTAAGTGTTGGCTGCCTCCACCGGTCTTCTGGCCCACTGTGCGCTCGTGGCACTTGGAAGGAACCAAACGTGACCCGCGCTCGCCGCGCCCCGCGCGATGCTGGACGAAAAAGTAGGTTTATTGTTGAATTGGGAGCGATAGCCGGGAATGAAATCTGTGTCACGGAGGACCCGACGCCCGTAAAGCCATCACGGTGCCTTGGATCCGCGTCGTCCAGGTCCCCCACCCTCGCTCGCCGCCACCCTTCACTGCAATAAATGTTCTTGCTGTCTGAAGACGCGTCGCATTGATTCGACTAGTTGCTTTTGACGCGAGTAGGAGCGGTGGAAAACGATCGTCATTATTAGATAGTTGTAACTTTTCCTGTGTTTTTGTCAACGTTGACGTGTCCTGTCCCCTTTAGATCCCTCCTTTTTCCAACCACGACTCGCAGGTCTTGAGGCTAGACCCAGGCCGCCAGAACGCACTTCAATATGGGACCAGCGTGGCAGGTGACGTCTGCGGCGTTGCCTTGAGATGGAAGCGACGGACAGACGGACGGACAGACATGCTGATGTCAGCTGTAAATCAGAGCATGGACGTAACTCAATCCTTCTTTTCGCGTCCCTGTCCGCAGCGCCCTCCCAGCGGCCCACCCGCACACGGGAGGCGGTCGAAATCCCGGACGCGTGCAGAGCTCCAGAGTCGCTGTACGGGCCTCGTACCGGACGTGTGACCCCACCAATGGATTGCTCTTCGTACGAGGAATCCATTGGTTGTGTCACCCGTTCGGTTCGAGTCCTGCTTAGCGACTCTGGAGCTCAAAACGCGTCTAGAGTTTTTGCCGCCTCCCGGTCTTCTGGCCCACTATGCGGCACAGCGCCGACGAAAGAACACGCCCATTGTGCTGGCTAACGAATTCCTCGACCCCAATCCGACCTTATTGGCAAAATTCCGGGTTTGGTCCTGTGTCGCTTCGAAGGAGACGGGGGGAAATGTAATGAAATGGACAGGCCATGGCTGCTTTCTTGTTCAGCGTGGATTTTTGAGAATCCACTCAGAGCCGGACCTTCTTCATGTTACCACGTGTTCGTAGCGGAGACAAATTGTTGGAAATGTACTGTCTCCATAAAGCAAAGTCATGAGTCATTTGAAAACCGTGACGGTCGTTATGACGACGCATGGCGACCGTACAGCGTGCGAATAGCGCACTGTTTAAGGAGATGAGGCCCCTAAAATTTGGAAGTGTGCCTAATGCCACTTTGACGCTTATACACGTCGCCTTGTCCCGTGCGCGACGAGGCGTGAAACCTGACAGTAAACAAACTTCAAAGAGTCTGTCACTGCCGGTTCCTGCCAAGAGCACGCGCCGGGCGGGCAGGCGAGCACAAAGGCGCAAATGACTTTTCATTGATTTTGGGCCTCTCCTTCGCCTGCTCGCTGCAGGTGCGCGAGTGTCCCGTTGACCCCGTCGAACGACCCTTATATCAATTCCGCAAGGGCCTCGTGTCGCGAATCGGGGAAAGGTCCGCCGTGACGCGTGGATATGTCCGGTGACTTTTCCTTCTGTTATTCTGGGTGCAATGACCCGGCGGGCGCGGCGTCGAGTCCCTGGACGCCGGGCGTCGCGGCGCATGTCCAGGGCGGGCCGGGGCCGCCAGGGGCCGCGAGGGGTGGCTCCAGATTCCACTCACGTCGGCGACGCCGGTCGGGCGTCCTTAGAATTGTGCCCGTTCGCCACCCTGCATGTGTGTGCATTCCCTCCCGCTCTTGAGGAAAGTGTAGTCGCTACACAGTGGGGCGCGGCAGAAACTCTGGACGCGTTTTGAGCTCCAGAGTCGCTAAATGAGCCTCAAATCCAACGGGTGACCCCATCAATGGATTGCTCTCCAAACGAGGAATCCATCGGTGGGGTCACACGTCCGGTTCGAGTCCTGTTCAGCGACTCTAGTGCTCAAAACGCGTCTTGGACGCCTTACTGGTCTTCTGTGCCCCGCTGGTCCAGCCAGTCCGGCGGCCGGCCTTCGCGCCTGCTTGAGGCCCCGCACTGCAAGGTGCGTTATACTTGCGCCTTAGCTAACGGGCCCTTTATGAATATATTACCCGTTACGGCTAATGCATGCAGGTTCACGCGGCCGGCCCTTTGAGTTCATCCCCGCACGCCACGCCGCGCCACGCCAGGGTGCTAAGCCACCCCTCCCCCCGACAGTGTCAACAATAGGCGGCGGTCAACATGGCCAGCTTGAATAAAATTCCAGCGTGGCTACCCGACTACCTGGAAAGGGCCTGGAGAGCCTGGAAGGGCCCGGAGGGGCTGGGAGGCACGTGAGGCATGTTAAGATAACACCCCAGGCGGCCCGTGCTTTTCAAGAGGGCAGCGGTGCCGGACAAGGCTTGGTCCGGCTCGGCACGGCTCGGCTCGGCACGGCTCGGCGGGCCGCTTTATGGGAGCCTGTCCTGTATTTACAGCATGTGGGTGGGAAGGTCGCCTGACCCCCTGGCCGGATGTCGGCCAGGGATTTGTTTTCTCGTGTATGGTAATGGCGAAAAATTACCCCCGGCCGTGTCTTTGTTGTCGTCGTCCTCCTTGTTTTGTTTTTTGTCCCTCTCTCTTCCTATCCCCTCCCTCCTCATCCCGTCCTCGTCAGCGCCACAGTGTCGCGCTGTAAAGGCGTAATTGCCTTGTACGCGTACGGCGTGTACCGTTTTTAGGGTGGCCGTGAAAAGTTTTTAAGGCGTCCGCAGAGCGGCCATGCCGGCCAGGCCGTACAGTGGGCCAGAAGACCGGTGGAGGCGGCCAAAACTCGAGACGCGTTTCGAGCTCCAGAGTCGCGGGGGTGCGAAAGAGCCAGCGCGACGCAGGCAGCGGTCGGAATCTGTCTGCAAAGCCAGCGCTCTCTAGCCGGCAGCGTAACGGGGCGCGTGGACATTGCCGCTTTGGCTCACTTCTAGGAATGTGAGTGTGAGTGCGTAAGAGGGCCCTAAGTGTGTGTGAATGCACCGCTCGTTGCAGCGGGTGCAGTGGGCTCCCTACATAGTGGTACGGCTTGTTTGCTTTGCCCGACGAGGCCGTTGAAAAGGGGAGAGAGTTCCCAGTGAGGGCGTTCCCAGTGAGGGCGTTCCCAGTGAGGGCGTTCCCAGTGAGGGCGTTCCCAGTGAGGGCGTTCCCAGTGAGGGTCTAAGGAGGGAAAAAAGTCGGGGTCGTTGGCGGCGATGGCGCGTCACGGAGGCGAGGGCGAGGAGCGATGCGGCCACGGTATCAGCGAAACTGTGTCAGCTTTGTCCAAATTTATGTACAAAGAGGGGGCCAAATAAGGGTGTTAAGTGAGACGCGGTGAGCGGGGGGCTTGGCCGGGCTTGGCCCAGAACAAACGTGCATTTTGAAAACGGGGCTGAGACGGGGCCACGGGGGCGCGCAGTGGGGCGGAAGAACCGTGTAGGCGGCCGAAATTCTAAACGCAATGTGAGCTCGAATTGAACGTGTGACCCCACCAATGGATTGCTCTCCGAACGAGGAATCCATTGGTGGGGTCACACGTTCGGTTCGAGTCCTGCTTAGCGACTCTGCTGCTCAAACCGCGTCTTTGGCCGCCTCCACCGGTCTTCCACCCCACTGTGGGGCGCTCGCTAAAGGGGTACGTCGTCGACGTCCGCTCGTCTCGCTGCTCGCCGGGGAGTCGTCGAGTTTTCAGATTTAGAAGTCAAATTTAATCCCGGGTATTGTTGCTTCTCTTTTTCCTCTCTTCCCCCGCTGGGATGAAGATGAATGTTTGCCTCTCCCAAACTGGTGATCGCCCCCCAGCGCGCCTCGCCGCGCCTCGCGGTGCGTACAACGTTGGACGGCCCTTGGCTGCCCGCTCTGTCTCTCTCGCTCTCACGCGGCGTGCCGTCGCGGTGCGAGAGAGGCAGAGCGAGGACGCGGACGCCCCGTGAAGCGAAGCCCGGCCTCTCGGTGATCGCAGGGCGCTCCCATTTTATGTCCGCTTTTAGAGGCGTTTCACGCCTCGGCAGCGGACACTACCCCCTGCAGGCCTCACCTGACCTCTCTCTCTCTCTCTCTCTCTCTCTCTCTCTCTCTCTCTCTCTCTCTCTCTCTCTCTCTCTCCCACTCTCCCTCGGAATAGGGCCCTGCAGCGAAGGGCCTTCCGTCAACTCGCCACTGTCTCCGCGTCGAGTCCCTTCCCGGCCCGACTTTGACTTTAAAAACATAAAACGACAACGTGCCTGCGAATAAAAAGAGCCGCTCTCTCTTGACTGACATTTCTGACCAGGGCAGCTTCAGCTTCTGCAGCTTCTGCTCCAAAGGAGTTGGTCAGGAGGGTGGTTTCTCCTACTTTTGATCCAGAGTGACTATCTTTGTCCTGATCCTGCGCATATGTTAACGAGAGAATCGTCCTTGCCAGAATTTAGACGGTGTATAGGTCACCGTCGGTGTCGCGAAGATTAGGCAGGAATTTATTCCGACCAAACGTTTTCCTTTGTTTCCGAGTTTTAAAAGGGCCTAGCGAGGGGGTCGCCTTGGCGGGGGCCTTTTGTGTGGGGCCGTGTCGCCATGCGGGGCTGAAGGTGTTTCCACGCCCCGCCACGCCACGCCACGCCCCGGACGCCACGCACGCAGCCCCTGCAACAACGTCCGCCGGGCCCCGCCCGCTCGCCACGCCCTCGTGACGCCCCGCACGGCTGAGACTGTGGCAACACACTGGAGTCTCGGGCCGGAGGGTGCGCTCGGCAGCGCGTCGCGGCGCGGTGCTGGAGACGCAGGGAGGGAAGGCGAGACCAACATAAATATTATGCTGATCACGCGGGATTCGCGCGGCGCAGCGAGTCTCGGGCAGGGCCTCGGCAGGGCCACCGCGGCGGCGCCACGTTTTACCTCGCCTCTGGGAGCGCGGCGGGGCGGGGCGGGGCGGGGCGGGGCGGGGCGGGGCGGGGCGGGTGTCCTCTGGGGCGCCGTGGCGCGACGCGGGCCGGCACCAGACTGATTCCGAGAGTCGTTCTCGTCGCTCTGTCTCTCTAGGAGGCGCTCCGGATGGATGCGAGAGAGACGGTCTGCCAGGCAACGCGAGGCGGGGCGGGGCGGGGCGGGGCGGGGCGGGGCAGACGGACCGATCGACAGTTTCGCGAGGCGAGCGGTTCCCAAACTCCGCGCGGCCGACACACCTCCGAGTCCTTTCACCTACTTTTCTTCTGCGTCACTGTATACGTCAGAGAGGGTCACACACACACACCACACACACACACACACACGCAGAGTGACGGGGTGCACACTTGAAACAATGCACTGCGCTGAGAGAAAGAGATGACAGGACTTTACTTTCGATGCAATTAAAGGGAAGTGGGGCGGTAAAACGAATCGAGGCCTGTGATTGGCTGGCGGTGCGTCTCTCTCTCTCTCTCTCTCTCTCTCTCTCTCTCTCTCTCTCTCTCTCTCTCTCTCTCTCTCTCTCTGGTGCACGCGCCTCCTCTTTACTGCCGAGCTGCGCTGCTCGGGCCGAAAGTAAGGCCAGCCGATTTCACGCAGAAGATTATGGGATTCCACTTTAATTCCATTTGGGGCCGCCGGGCGCGGCAGGGGGCGCTGCCGCCGTTTTCACACGGCCCGGCAAAGCAGGCGAAGCATGGGGCGAGCCTCCGATCCGAAAAGGAGCAAGCCACCGCTAGAAACGGAAGCAGGCCGAATTCAAACCTCCCGACCCTGGATGGGCCATCGCACAGTGGCCCGGAAGGCCGAGGAAGGCGGCGGTCGAAATCCCGGACGCGTTTTCAGCTCCGGAGTCGATAAATGGGGCTCGAACCGAACGCGTGACCCCACCAATGGATTCCTCGTTCGGAGAGCAATCCTTTGATGGGGTCACACATGTGGATCGAGTCCAATTTAGCGTAGCTCAAAACGCGTCTATAATTTCGCAATCGCTAAGGAAACCGGGAAGAAGCGTGCGCTTATCGGGACGAACATTCTCTCAACGTCAAATTCGGGAAATGAGAGAGCTGGCTGCACTGTGTTATCTTACCTCAGTAATTAGCGAATTCGGCTTGGCGAGGGGCGGCAACACTGCAAAAAGGCTGCAAGATTTAGTGGCGTCCCCGCCGAGCAATGGGCCGCACTGGGTATTAGCGCCTCTGGGAACCGGAATTAATTTGCCCAGTTCTTCACAGTATTTTACCGCCGTTGTGGTGGCGCACCGTGGGCCGGGAGACCGGTGGAGGCGGCCAAAATTGTAGAAAATTGCGCTGAGGTGAGTCCATTTTTCCTCCTGCCAGTACAATGTTTTAAAAAGTCGAATCGAGTGACACATTCGTTTTTACTGACATTGTCGCGCGATCGAACGCTTTACTCTCTTCCTCAAAATCACATCGCGGCTGAGTAAATGAGCAGAATGAATGTGGGTTTGATTTTGGTTTTACCGTGGGGCGGAGTGGGGTCTCATTACTGCCGAGATCGCGGGGCTTGATGAAGCCGCCAGGTCGCGCCAAGCCGAACGTGACAAGTTGGGCCGGGGCTCGCGCGGCCGCACTGGCGCACTCGCCGCCCGGGACATCCGGAACGCCCCCGGAACGCCCCCGGAACGCCCGGAACGCCCGGAACGCCCGGAACGCCGCCGGAACAGCCGGAAGTAGTGGCCATAGCGCGGGCGCTCCCCGGAAGTGGGAGGAGCATCACAGCAGCAAATGTAGTGTGCCACCACACGCACGCCCCGCATGGAGCACGTAACTGGATTCGATGCCGCCGTCTAAATGCTATCATCAAGCGGGCCAGCGACGCACAGTGGATTTGCCAGAAGGAGGCGGCCAAATTCCCGGACGCGTTTTCATCTCCAGAGTCGCTAAATGGGACTCGAACCGAACGTGTGACCCCACCAATGGATTGCTCTCCGAACGAGGAATCCATTGGTGGGGTCACACGTCCGGTTCGAGTCCTGTTTAGCGACTCTGGAGCTCGAAACGCGTCCCGAGTTTCGGCCGCCTCCTTCTGGCCCACTGTGCCCAAAGAAGTTGGGCCCGAGGCCTAGTGCAGACCGGGGGAGGAGCAGAGAGCAATGAACGCGGGAGGACATACATTGCTGCCATCCCGGCCCTCTTTCCCTCTGCCGATTGTCTCCCGGATCTTTATCGAGCGTCGTGTGCACTGGGAAAGGAAGGGAGAGAGAGAGAGAAAGAGAGGGCGCGGCCGGAGACAGCAATGCAATCTTGTCCTGCGGGGAAACGGGACTTTTTTTCCCTTTTCGTGTTGTTGTTTACGACAGGAACACGCTGGACTGACGAATTCATCATCGCAGGTGGCCCTTTCTGGCCCTTTCTGGCCCTTTCGTTCAGATTGATCGTCCGCGGTGCGGGCCTGCTCCGTCTGCTCGCGGCGAAAGGATTGCCCGCCGGTCTGTCGCTGCCGTTGCAACCTTCCTGACTCGCCTTTGTCGACGAAAGAGAGAAACACCGAAAATAAATCACTGCGTGGGTTTTCGCAGGACTTGCCGTCACTTTTTATTAGGCCTTTTCATTGCGTTTTTCAATGGTGCTTTTTTCCTCGTGGGTCAACTTTTTCGGTGTTCAAACTCGAAATCATGACGATTTTTTCCCTCTCATTCCACTGCTGTTGTGCAAGCCCTGCTTCTGAATCCAGGCAGGGCAACAAATTGCGGGCCAAATGAGTCCTGATTTAAATACAAACGGGTGCGACATTTGGGTGGCGCTCTTGTATAATATTCCCACAGACCACCTCAAGACGACCAGAAAAGCGCCGGGGACAACCGTCTGAAACAAGTCCGCCGTTATCGTCCGAGCCCGGGTTCGACTCCCACCGCCGGCAGTTTCTTTTTATCGGCGGCCGTGCTGGGAGTACTGCGCGCCAGTAGCGGCATATGTTTCTCACGAATTTTCCAAGTTGGAATGATTTAGCGCTGCGCCGTGTGCCGGGCGGCCCGCGCTGCCCCGTCGGCCCCGTCCCTCTCAAAACCGGCCAGCACTTGCGGGACAGCTTGGCACTCGCCGAGATTCTAGACGCGTTTTGATCTCCAGAGTCGCTGAACGGGCCTCAAAGCGAACGATTGACCCCACCAATGGATTCCTCGTCCGGAGAGCAATCCATTGGTGGGGTCACACGTTCGGTTCGAGTCCCATTCAGCGACTCTGGAGCTCAAAACGCGTCTAAAGTTTTGGCCGCCCCCACCGGTCTTCTGGCCCACTGTGCGTCAGTCGTACCCGTCCCACCGTCCGGACGGCCGGCCAAATGACTCATCTTCCATCCCACCGAATCAGAGTGCGCTGCCGGCAAAACTTTTGTCGTTTTGGCGGGAAGGCTCAAGTTGGCATTCCTGCCGCGGCAAACTCTGCGAACTACAGCCTGTCTGTCTGTCCTGTTGTCTTTGGCAAATGGCTTCGCTGCTGACTTAGATATTCGAGCTTTACTGTCTCTGCACGTGCTGCCGGCGCTGGCGCGAAAATATAAAACCTTTCATGGTGGCAGTAACGGGCGGGGGTTATATCGGTTCTGAGTTGGTACACCGTGAATGCATGGCGACGGCCGGGGACGGCCGGGATACGACCCACATTCGGGCCAGACGTCGGCCGCTTGGAGCTCTGTCTCTCTCGCACTCTCGGCGCCCCCAGGGCTCCCATAGGGGTGCGAGAGAGACGCAGCAAGGGGCGGGAATCGCTTCACTCCGTGTGCGAGTGATGGCCGGGGCAGGTCTCGCGAAGGCGAGTTATGACTCTCGGGCTTAGGATAACGCTAATACCCACGTTGGTGATAAGTTAAGGATCCCACCAATGGATTCCTCGTTCGGAGAGCAATCCATTGGCGGGGTCACACGTTCGGTTTGGTCCCTTGTCGCGTGTTCATATTGACCAATAACCGCGGTCGGTTTCTCGCGGGGCGGTGGTGCATGTCCTGCGCACGAACTGTCTCTATCCGAGTTGTGCGGGTTGTTGGTAAGCCTGGAGATAGATCCGGGGAGGGGGTCAGGAAGTGACGGTTGGGATCCCCGCCAGGCTCGCGCAACTAACGGGAACACCAGCGGTGCGTGCGGGGGTCGCGGCGTGGGCGCACAGTGGGCCAGAAGCTGGTGGAGGCGGACAAAACTCCAGACGCGTTTTGAGCTCCAGAGTCGCTAAATAGGCCTCGAACCGAACGTGTGACCCCACCAATGGATTGCTCTCCGAACGAGGAATCTATTGGTGGGGTCACACGTTTGTTTCGAGTCCTGATTAGCGACTCTGGAGCTCAAAACGCGGGTAGAGTTTTGGCCGCCTGCACCGGTCTTCTGGCCCACTGTTGGGCGCTCCAAATGCCAGCATGGGGCCCAAGCCAAAGCCCCGCGCAGTGGTGTGGAGCCCGCCGCCCGCGAGCGGACAGGGCTGCTTTGTCACTCAATGTGGAACGCAGCTTTTTTCGAAACTACCTTCAGGTAGTTTCCTTCCGAGAAATGCCCGTGAGCATGTGCTGCTGCCGTGTGTTGAACGAGGCACTGCAAAGGTGTGTGTGTGTTGTGTGTGTTTGTGTGTTGTGTGTGTGTGTGTGTGTGTGTGTGTGTGTGTGTGTGTGAGTGCGGTGCCGAGTTAAACTTACATACAGCCCTAGTCAGTGCTCGCACCCACGGCCCGGCCACACTCCTGCACACACGTCAAAGGGAGCGGGAAGGTCCTTTGGACCGCATAGCAGGGCGCGAGCCACTCATGCGCGACCTCTGTGTGTGTGTGTGTGTGTGTGTGTGTGTGTGTGTGTGTGTGTGTGTGAGTGTGTGTGTGTGTGTGTGTGCCAGTCACTGCGGAATAGTGTGAGACTGGCCGAGCGCTGCCTTTGAGATGACGCCATGGAGGTGAGCGCTGAAGCAAGCACTGCACCCCAGCCCGGGCACACGGTCGCGCAGGTGAAAAACTCCGTCCTGGTTTGCGAAGGAAAAGTCTGGATCGACCTTGAACCCCGCCAGGAGCTGCGGGGGTAGTTTTCCCGGAATACGTGGTCTCCAGGTTCGAGGTGGGGTTCCTGGAAAGTGGCTTTGACTCTGCGGAGTGGATGGCAGAGTAATCAAGTAGGGAGTGGCGCCCGCCGCGACCTGGGCTGGCCAACATCGCCGGTGTGCCTCGCGACGCCCCGGGCCACGGTGGTCCGGAAGACCGGTGAGGTGGCCAAAACCCTAGACGCGTTTCGAGCTCCAGAGTCGCTAAATGGGACTCGAAGCGAGCGTGTGACCCCACTAATGGATTGCTCGTTCGAAGAGCAATCCATTGGTGGGGTCACACGGTCTGTTCGACCCTCATTTAGGGACTTTTTAGCTCAAAATGCTTTTATAATTTCGGCATTTCGGCCGCCCCCACCGGTCCTCTGGCCCACCCGTGGCCTACTCGGCGGACACCTTCCTGGAATCGGCTCAATTCTTACTCGACTCTCCCCGAAGCACCTGTAGAAAAGTGTAGGAGCTTTCGCGGAATCGACTTTGCAGGATTGAAAGGAAAGTGGGCCCGCCCAGCCCGACCGGGCCGCCCAGGTCAATGGCAGGCTGCACTGAGACCGCACGCAGCGCACGCTCAGGGGCCCCTCTTTTCTTATCGGTATCCCCCCCCCCCTCTCTCTGTCTCTCTCTCTCTCTCTGTTGTATCCTCCGCTCCCCCCCCCTCAAACCTCTTTCTTTCCACTGGACCCACACCCCTTTTATCGCTCATGCAGCTCGCCCTGCTACCGCGTCGTCTGCTACCGCGTCGTCTGCTACCGCGTCGTCTGCTACCGCGTCGTCTGCTACCGCGTCGTCTGCTTCCTCCACTCGCTTTTGTTCGCACGGCGTGGTGGTCCGAAACACTTTATTTCATTTTCCGGCTTAATCTGAAACCCAATCTGTGCGACCGCGACGCCGCGACGCCGCACGGCCCGCGCAGCATGAGAAACTGCGCGGCGCGCTGATACCAGGGGGCGCTATTCACCGCAGTTGGTACTCGAGCGGCTGACCCAGAGAACGTTCCTTTCGATGTCGAGCCACAGTGGGCCAGAAGACCGGCAGAGACAGCCAAAACTCTAGACGCGTTTTGAGCTCCAAAGTCGCTAAGTGGGACTCAAACCGAATTCGCGACCCCACCAACGGATTCCTCGTTCGGAGAGCAATTTTGGCCGCCTCCAACGGTCTTCTGGCGCACTGTGAGCCGACGCAGCGAAATGAGTAGAGTATTGACTGTGATGCCGTAATCAGTGGTGTGCACCCCAGAAGGATTTTTACAAGCAAACTTTGCCTCGCCCTCTTTTTGCCGCCACCGCCCTGGGAGAGACTTGTCCGACTCTTATGCCAACGGCCATGGCGAAAGATTTGCACAACTCGGAGCGGCTTTTATCCGGCTCGGAGCGAGAGAGAGAGTGGGCGAGTTTTCTGCCGGCAGAGTTTTGCACCAGATGTCCTCCTGGGTGCGGAACTCTGGGCGGCGCATTCGGACGCACGGAATTGGCTTTAACGAAGACAAATCGGCTGTGGCTGATTACCTTTTGTTTATCAAGCACCGCTTTTACAGTGCCGTCTTCGACCGCAATCGGCAGCCCACAGTGGACTTGTTGGAGGACCGGTGGAGGCAGCCGAAATCTCGAACTCGTTTTGAGCTCCAAAGTCGCCAAACAGGACTCGAACCGAACGTGTGACCCCACCAATGGATTGCTCTTCGAACGAGGAATCCATTGGTGCTGTCACATCCTCAGAGTCAGGTTAAGTGACTGGAGCTCCAAACGCGTCTAGGGTTTTTGCCACTTACTGTGTCTTGCGGTGGTAATTTTACTCCGCAGGTGCAGTGGCGAAGGCCTCGGCAGCAGGAAGTCGATTTGCGGTCTTTGGTCGCCGCAGTCCCCGCCTAGCGAAACTCCACACGCACCGAGCTCCGACTTTGTCCACGTTTGCGACTGTGTGTTTGTTCGTGTGCGTGCGAGTGTGTGTGTGTGTGTGTGCGTGTGTGTGTGCGTGGGAGCGCGCTTTCCGCAGGCAGGCCAACACACAAGTGGCGCGGTCGGCCGCCCCATCTCCGGGAGAAAAGATTAGAAAACTTCATGGAAAAGAGCGACGTACCGCCGTCCTCGCCCTGCTACGCCAGCCACGCTCGCTCTCACCCCCTCCCACATCGCCCTGCCCTCACCCCTCCCCCTGTCACACCCTCCCCCGCATACCGCGACCAAGCTCCCGTCGAATTCCGTCTACTAATTCCTCCCCGCCCCAACCCTTTTCCCTCGGGTGTGCCGGACAATTTCTCATCATAGCGACATACAGTGGCGGCCACCGGAGCGCGACGCTACACCATAAAAGGAATATGTAAACAAGCATGTAAACACGCGCGGAAATCCCCCGTCAAATCAAATTGCGCCGTGTGCCCACTTACAGCTCGCTGTATTGCGGTCGCCACCTGGACGGGAGAGAGAGAGAGAGAGAGAGAGAGAGCAGCATACCTCCGCGCGTGCACGCTGTGCGTAACAAGAGTGCGGACAGGCCGAATAATTTAATTTTCATTTCCCGATCGAGAGGGGAGGGGGTGAGGGGTGCAGACGAAGAGACAAGAAGGAGTCATAACGAAGTTGGTGGGGGAGTGGGAGTGGGGGGGGGGATGTTGGCCGTCCTAAACATGCGCGCCTTGCATTTTGATTGGCCATTACGCCACGTCGTCTGCCGTGCAGTGCGGGGTGGGAGTGGGTGGGGAGTGGGGGAGAGGCGAAGCGGTGCCGCTCTAGCTAGAGTGTTGTGTTCCTTAGCAGTGCCGGTGGACATGTTTCATTTCTAGGTACGGCAAGAGTCCGAACAGTTGCAGTGTGTGTCCCACCTATGGGCGCGAGAGAGTCAGTGCGACGGAAATGGCAGTCGCTCGGCAGAGTCGATTGATTGGTCGAGCTGGGCCGGGCCTGGCCGAGCCAGGGGATGGGCGGTGGAACGTGGAGAAAATATGTCATGGTAACCCTTGCCGTCGGTGCCTGCGACGCGCTGCGACGCCCTGCGACGAGGCCCGAGGCCCGTGGCCCAGCCAGCCCTTGGTCCGACCATCCAGCCCTGCTCCCACCATCACTCCGGGGATAAATCTCCCTCCCTTGCCCCCCCCCCCACCCCCCATCATTATCCCACTTTAGTTGTCCCCCTTGTGCTGCTTCTTCTGAGCAGGTCCCTCCATGCTCTTTGGTCCCCTTGAGTTTCTTTCCTAGTTTCCCCTCTCCTCGCCTCGGTGGCGGGGTGGGGCGTGGGTGGGGCGTGGTGGGGTGGGGCGTGGTGGGGCCAGGCCAGCCCGCCGAAAAGCCGAAAACAATGCAACAGAATGCCTGCCTCCCAGCAATCCCTCGTCTCGGGACGGCCAAAGGGCTCGCCAGGGCGTCGCCCACATCGCCCACGCCGAGGTGGCGCCCCCGCCCCCTCCCTCTGTCGGCGCGCCTCGGCCCGCCGTGGTATTCCGAGACTGTAGCTCCCCTCCCTGACACTGCCACCTTGACACCTGGTCTCAGCGGTAAAGTCGCGGCAGCCTTCTCAGAGGCACCCATTTTGCCACCCCTTCCCTCTTTCGGTCTTTGTCACACACACACGAACACACTCACAGAGTTTATGTTAGACACGCGTACCTTCTCACTCTCACACGGCCCAGGCCGCCCGTGTCTCACAGCCGTCGACACCACACACACATGCGCGCACAGTCTCTTCCTCGCACTCACAGACACGGCACCCAAGCCCGAGCAACACGCCAAGGCCGACGGTGAAAAGGGTACCGCGTCCTCCGAGGATCGCCTGCCGACAGCAGGGCATCCGCTCCCCGAGTGCGCCCCGAGTGCGCCCCGAGTCCGCCCCGAGTCCGCCCCGAGTCCGCCCCGAGTCCGCCCCGAGTCCGCCCCGAGTCCGCCCCGAGTCCGCCCCGAGCGCAATGAGAAAACGAAGTGGCCTGCCGGCGTCTGCTCGCCCGCCGTGACCGTGTCACTGGAAAAACGCTAATGACGCAAAAGAAAAAGCGTTAGCACCAGAGGAGAATTGCGTCTCGCCACGGTCTGTAAAAACACTGCGGAAATTCGCTGGCCATCGGGCGGCGCACTTTATAAGTTGCCGGTCCGCGTCGCTCGTGAAAGGAACGATCGTGTGACCCCACCAATGGATTGCTCTCCGAACGAGGAATCCATTGGTGGGGTCACACGCTTGGTTCGAGTCCTGTTTAGCGACTCTGGAGCTCAAAACGCGTCTAGAGTTTCGGCCGCCTCCACCGGTCTTCTGGCAAATCCACCGAGCACGCGGCGTTTCCCCACTTGGCGTGTTGATGGGTTGGTGCATTGGGATTCCATTACGCGCCCGCCTCGCCCAGGTGTTACAGCCCGCGTGACAGTGCGACAGTGAAATTAGTGGGCGAAGCCGGCGGGGCCTCTGCCAGTCTATAGAGGGCCCCATAAACCGGTCAGCCATAAAGTGAGCCACTTTCCACGGGGCACTGCTGCAGCAGGGCGGGCAGCATGCTGGCATGTCGAGCGGTTCAATTCTATTGGCGGCGGAGTGCTGTTCCGTGTTGCATGGCTGCTCCGTCCGCAATGACTTGCCGGGGTTGTCCGCGGTCGCCGTCGAAACTGTGTGAGGAACGAGCGTGAGGGCATGCTATTTGTTTTTTTATCAACCAGCACAGTGGGCTAGAAGCGACTCGTGCAGGCAGTCAAAACCCCAGACGCGTTTTGAGCTCCAGAGTCACTAAATAGGTCTCAAACTGAACATGTGACCCCACCAATGGATTGCTCTCTGAACGAGGAGTCCATTGGTGGGGTCACACGCTCAATTCAAGCAACCTCTTTAACACCAACACACACGCATACCCACAATTTTTCCTTCCATCATTTTACATGTTACAATGTCGCTATTTCCAGCCGTGTATTTCTCTGTCCGAATGTGGATGCAGCAGGACGGTAGTTGGCTGAGATCCTCTTTTGTTAATGACTCGGCGTGTTGACACCATGTCAGGTGTACAGAAAGGGTTCGCGTGCGATCCAAAGTTTCCCGGCCAACCCCGCGCCGGGGACGTGACAACAGTAAAAAGGGGTTTTGTGACAAGTTACAGAATGGAAATTAACAGTGCGACTCTGTAATTCCCTACACATTCAGTTCCCCCCTGGAGGGCCGCCTACAGGCACGCCCACAGGCACGCCTACAGGCCCCATCCAAAGTTGGCGCAAAGCCCCGTGGAGGCGTCCGCCGCGCGCCCCTCTTGCGTGCAGAATGTTTTAAATATCAATGAAGAATAGTCGGCCCGAACTTGGAAGACACTAACTCGTCGTAAAGAAGAGGATTCCTGGTGGCGCGACGCGACGCGACTCTGGCTGTGTCCCACCCCTTTTTTCCATGTGCCGATCCGCCAGCCCGTTCTGTCACACTGCGAAAAGTGGGGTCGGAAAAGGGGCGGGCTCGCTCGCCGTCACCCTGCAGGGAACACCCAGCACCGAGACACTGTGGGCCAGAAGACCGGTGGAGTCGGCGAAAACTCCAGACGCGTTTTGAGCTGAAAAACTCAAGCGCACAGTAGGTACTAAACACGACCTGATTTCTGTTGGTTGGAACACTGTTGGTTGATGCTGAGTAGTTCGGGCGTGGCCCTACACGACACACTGTGGCTTCTACTTAGTAGTTGGGTCTCTTTCGGGGCGATCGAGTACGGGGTTGGCCTGTGTGCGTGCGTCTCACAGTGGGCCAGAAGACCGGTGGAGGCGGCCAAAACTCCAGACGCGTTTTGAGCTCCAGAGTCGCTACATAGGACTCTCGAACCGAGCTTCTGACCCCACCAATGGATTCCTCGTTCGGCAAGCAATCCATTGGTGGGGTCACACGTTCGGTTCGAGTCATTTAGCGACTCTGGAGCTCAAAACGCGTCTGGAGTTTTGGCCGCCTCCACCGGCTCTCTGGCCCACTACGTGTCTGTGAGAGGGCCTTGCCCGTGGCGTGTAATCTCTCCGTGTATAATGGGCACCGAACACTTCCTCAGCTCCCACGATACTTTTACAAGGGGTGATCCCCATGCGAAGCGCTGCGGAGCGCAGCGACGCCAGAAATTAATTTTCGTGACGCGACGTGCCGCGCGTCTCGCAACTTGGGGCTCCGGGTGCACGGACGGAACAACCACCGGCACAACCCCCGATTAAATCGCGAACTCCGGCGGCAAGGCGGGAATTTCAAGGAAAAATCGTGCGAATCCCTGGAAACTGTCCTCCAAAGTACTTTTGCCGGAAGGCCAGAGACGCAGCAGCAAGTGTTTGTAACCCGAGAAACAAAACGCATACACATTTTTTTTTGTGTGTGTGGTACTTGCAGGAAGTCCTTTGAAACGGCGCTGCCCGTAGTCTTCGCCCAGCGTCGCCCCGCTTACAGTGGGATGACTCCCCCGGTCACAGACACGGCTTGCAAGGCCTCGCCGCGGAAACGGACGGCCAACGACCCCCGTCCCGTTTTGGCCCTTTGTGTCACCGAGTCAAAGTTTGCAGCCAGAAAGAAAGGCAGCGAGAAAATCAACACTACACTGCGAGTGTCTGCTCCCCGCGTGCGTTCGCGCTGGTGTGTGTGTGTGTTCGCACTTGCCGTCGAGCGTGGTGGGTGTATCACTTCTTTGGGAACTCGAGAAAGTGTACTTGAATCACTCTCCATGCCTGCTGTCCCTGGGATTTCGCCACCCTGGCAGGGAGATGGCCTTTTTATGGGGCGACGGCGTTGTCAGCGTGCAGACGACAAAGCCAGTGTACACACCGCACCGCCCACACCTCTGATACTTTACAGTGATACGCGGGTAATCCCCTCCCCCTTAGGCAGGTTGGTGTAACTTGCGGTCTAATTGCCCCAACTTCTCACCTGGTCTGGAGGCTCAGGGCGTCACAGCCTCCGAGGATGGGATGAAGATGATGGGGTGGGGAGCCAAGAAGCGCAGTGCACAGTGGGCCAGACGACCGGTGGACGCGGACGAGATCCCGGACGCGTTTTGAGCCCCCAAGTCGCCAAATGGGACTCGAACCGCACCTGACGCCACCAATGGATTCCTCGTTCAGAGAGCAACCCATTGGTGGGGTCAAACGCTTCGTTCGAGGCCTGTTTAGTGACTCTGGAGCTCAAAACGCGTCTAGAATTTTGGCTGCCTCCACCGGTCTTCTGGCCCACTGTGCAGCGACGCTCGCGTGGCGCTGGTGATGAAGGTGCCCCCTGGGGGTGATCCCCCCACCCCTCCCCCCGCCAACTAGCCACCGCCTTTCAAAATTCGGCCGGTAACAATCATCGCCGCGAGGATGCTGTTTCCGGGCGCCAGGTGGAGCCACTGTAAAAGCGGGGCGGCAGGGCGCGGCCGGCCTGGCCCAGCGGCCCAGCCTCCGATTTCCCTTTGAAGTGGAAACTTTGCACCGCGGCCTGCTAGTTGTCGGCCGCGGCGATGGCAGTGCGGCCCGTGTGAGAGGGAGGGGGGGGGGATGCGGCCCTGCCCAGCCATGGCCGGCTGAGCGTCGACGTTGCCGGGATGTTGGTCAGTGCATTAAATTGCGGGGCTTGAGAGCCTCTCGGAGGCCCGGGGGGTGGGGGCGACTGGGGAGGGCGCCCATCCGACCCCATCAGCTCTCGCAAAAGAGAGGGTGGGGCTGTAAAAATCCAGCTGGCCGGGGCGCGGGGGAGGGGGAGGGGTGCCCAAAGCGGCCCAAGCCAAAGGCAGCCAGCCAAAGGGGTACGGCGGCGGGTTAGTTTGGAGGAAGAGCGATCTGCGGGGGGAGGTGGCGCGGTGGAGAAGAGCCCCCTGGAGGCCGCTAGCCTGCCGCCAGCCCGCCGCTAGTCCGGGACACTCACGAGATACAACCCTTCCCTAATCGATTGCAAACGCATCACTGCCCCCCGGAGTGAAAGTGCTGTCTTTTTTTTTTTTTTTTTTTTTTTGAGCAGCCACCTCAGTTGTTTCCAGCCTCTGGCTGGGCTCCGTGGCAACCCAAAAGGCTTCCACACCACCACTGCAGGCTTGTTTTCATTCGCCACAATTTATTTTCGGCCCATCGCGCATTATGGCCGCCAGGGGAGTGCGTGTGTCTACTGGGGCAGCGGCGCGCGCCGCCTTCGAAGTGAAAAGTTGTTGCCTGGGGGGAGGATTAGCAACTTTGCTGCTGATTTCGAGAGGGATCCGACCTTGTCTGGGGCGGCTGCAAATTATTTTGCCGAGTGGGGAGGGGGAATGTAAACAGAAAACTGTTTCGCCCGCAGGATCGAAACAGTTTTCCGTCTCCCCGGTCGTTCGCCCGCGCTCATGCAAGTCATGGCTTTTTCGTTTAGTCCGTTGTCGTGGCTGTTCCGCCGGTTCGCCTCCCGGCCGAGGCCGCATCTCCTAATCTCGCCCGAAGCTCTGCCCGGCCGGCCTCTCTGCTGGCGTGTTTATGAAACAGCCGTGACAATTTTTTCGGATGTCGAGGCCTTTTCGACCGGACGCACACTGCAGTGCGTTTGGGCCGGGAACGTGCTCGATCGTCCCGTCTACTCCGCGTTGTAAATGACCTTCATCATCGTCTCTGGGGTGTGGATCGACTTTTTCTACGCACGAAATAGCTTTTTTTCGAAATATTTGTATTTGTGGTGAGTGCATGACGGGAGGACCGAGCCAGGCCGCGTCGACATGCACCCGAGCAAGGATCGGACCGACCAAAAAGGGGCAAAAACAACAACTTGAAGAAAGGGCGACAGCCTGTTGTTGTTTTTGTTGGGCGTGTGGCAGTGGCGTGGCAGTGCCGTGGTATGACGTGGGAAAAATAGTGAGCACGCGTGACAGAGCCATCCATTCCCTGACTTTCGATCCAATTTTTCAGCCAGAGACGCCGTGTCTCGCAGACGCGCCAGAAACGGCGTCCTTACGGTGGGCCCGTGACGACGGCCCTAAACGGACACCCCGTAACCGAAGTCCTCGCAGCCCTGTCGGTGAACGGCGCACTTGAACTGACGCTGGGCCAGAAGACCGTGGAGGCGTGGACAAGACTCTAGACGCGTTTTGAGCTCCAGAGTCGCTTAATAACTCTGCAACCGAACGTGTGACCCCACCAATGGACTGCTTTCCGAACGAGGAATCCATTGGTTGGGTCACACGTTCGGTTCGAGTACCATGCAGCGACCGACTCTGGAGCTCAAAACGCGTCTGGAGTTTCGGCCACCGCCGGGGCTGGTCTTCTGGTCTGGCAAATCCACTGTGCGTTTTCGAAGGGCAGACGCGGGGACACAATAGTTGGCTCCGGGCCCGACAGGTGAGCTTGGCCTCTGCCCGACCCTCGTCCGGCCGTGCCGAGGCGAGCCGAGTGGCCAGCCAGGCCTCCACAACCGCGCTGCCCGCAAAATGACTTCTCAACTCGGCCGCTGCTAAGTGCGCCACCGCAGGGCTGGCCATCGCCGCACCAGAAAGTGTCGCCAAGTTTGGCTCGTCATTGGCTGGCTCTGTGGCGGTCCCGAATTTGGGGCCGGGCTCCAAATTGGGCACTAGAGGCGAGGGGTGAAATGCGAAATGTTGAGTTGGTTTAGAGACTTGCCTCACTGCCGGAGATTTTACTGTTAATCTTAAGAGCTCGCTTAGCTTTTAAATGAAACCACAATGCCTGGCCTGAAAGAAGATTGCAAGATCAGACGGACCGCTTATCATTTCGGGGTGATTCCGTCTGTGTTTTTACTTTCGATGCATCCCCCGTGTCCGCACCTCTTCACGTATTTTCAGCCTTTGACTCACGTACAGTGCTCTAGCTGGGCCGCGCGAGCTGTGTCCGTGGAGAGCCGGAAGAAGCGATCCCGTTTGCGCGCCCCTAAGCCGGCCTAGAGTTTGATTCCGTAATTTGTTTGTGCGGTGGTAAACTAGACTGGCCAGAACTGTGTCCGGGCTCTGGCCGTGGGGCTTTGGATCGAGTCCAATAAAGTGTACTTCATGGGCGTGGTGCCGGGCCGTGCCGGGCCGAGCCGGGCCGAGCCCTACCTCCAGAAGGCGGTGGACGAGAAGGTCATGAAAGATGGACGAGCGAACCGGGCGAGGTGCTCGCGCAAGGCGGGGTGGTCTGTATGAAAACGCGGAAATGTTTTCAAATTCTCGAAATTTGTCCAATTTTCACCTGGTCTTTAATGTGTCTGCGTTCTGAGGAAACGCAACGCACGCTTAATCATCGTGGTTTATCAAATTGAGAGCCGAGAATTCAACCGATCACCCAGGTCTAAAATTTCAGACCGCCGAAATGGTCTGAAATTTCAGAACCACTTGCCGTTGATCAAATTTTTCGTAATTTTGTCTGAAATTCCATGATGTTTTTTGTAACAGTGTGGCGACGGGGAGGGCACGAAAAAGTGGGTCATTATTTGTGGGTCGGGATCCCCGCGGCGCCGACCTGAATTCTGCGACGCGCTGTGTTTGTTGGCGTGGAACTGTCCACGCATTACCCTGTGCATTAGCGACGACCTGCCGGGCCACAGGGCTGACTGAAAGGCAGTGCAGGCAACTGCGGAGTTGAATGGGGATGGGGCACCCAGGGGGGCCGTGTGGTGCCCTGGCTGGCCCTGGCTGACCCTGGCTGGCAGCACCGGATTGGAGGGGCACGGTCAGTTCATCGCGTGGATTAGACCGCAGGCAGACCGGCCACTGAATCGATTATTTTCGCCCCTAAGCCTGCACGCCACTTGCCTAATTGTTTAACTAGTCCACAGTTTCAGCTGCAGGGCGTCAGCAACGTTCCACAGTGAAATGGGAGACAGCCGTACCTTGGGTTCGATAGGGACAAAAATTGCCTTAAATCTCCATAAATTTCAGGAACGGATAATATTGTTGACAGTGTGGCGGCTGATCGTTTTGACACTCGCTGCTCCCAGGCCGCTCAGCAGGCCGCCCGGCAGGCCGTGCGGGGGAAGGGACAGATTCTCCCCGGCCTGTGTCTCAGGTGCGCTTAAGGGGCGCCCCGGCGGCCTCTGCGATTTGAAATTTTAATATCCGGCTTGGTGAACACGCGTTTGGCTGAGCCAGCGTCGCGTCGGGCAATAAGCCGAGGTGGTGGAAGAGAGAGGGGGGGAGGGGGTCTTCAGAAACGCTGGGGAATAAAACAAAGGCAAAGTGGATGGCCCTAGATTGCCTGGATTGCCTCCAGATTGCTAAACGCTCGCGCAGTGGTCGCACTCGTTAGCGCACGTTGCCGTGTCGCACGACGCGCGCTTTCGTGCTGGACTTTCGTCACGACACGCGACGCGGTTACCTTACACTGCCAGCGACTCTGGCGCTCAAAACGCGTCTAGAGTTTTGGCCGCCGCCGCCGGTCTTCTGGCGCCGGTTGAGTCGGAGTCCATAGGGCCGCGCAGGACAGAGTGAGATACCTGCTAGTCAAGGCCAGCCGCTCAACGAGACGAGCATGGGGAACGGTGACCCCAGACAGACCGCAGGGCGTGTCAGGCCGCGGCTACCTGCCCTGCTCGCCGCAACCCCCACCCCTCCCACTGGATCTGGTCCCTGCCTGGACCCAGCCGCACGCAAGACGAGGGGCGGAAGGATCAGTCCCGCTATTGAGGGGTGAAATTAACTCACGGCCCGAGGTGCAAGTGACGGGGTGGGCAGTGGCGCCAGACCGTACCCGCCAAACATCTCTCGGCCAAGCATAAACCAATTTCAGCAATTCTCCCTGTGAACGACAATTTGCACCCCAACCTCTGAAACATTACATCCATCGCACTTTCTTCGCGGTTCTCTGCTACATTTTTAATGCCGTGCGTCCACTTCTGTCAGCCAGCTGCTTAAAAAATAACAATAAAAGGCCCCTTCACAACACGACACACGCACACGCCAACACGCCGCTGACATTGTTAAATCGGCGCCGGGCACGTCGGCCGGTGGGACTCGCTGTTCAAGGCGCAACCAGGCGCCGCCCTTCCGAACTTTCTAAGTTTATGCACAGTCGTAAATTAGCGGCCACGATACCATCGCGGGCGTGTGCGAACGCTATCGCGCACGGCCCTACACTCTGAACTGACGTCGCTCCTTTCTTTATTTCACCTCGTGCCGTTACACGACGCCTGGATCAAATCAATTATATCACGCACAGTGGGGCAGACGACAGCCAAAACTCCAGACGCGTTTTGAGCTCCAGAGTGGCTAAACAGGACTCAAAACGGACGTGTGACCCCACCAATGGATTGCTCTCCGAACGAGGAATCCATTGGTGGGGTCACACGTTCGGTTCAAGTCCCGTTTAGCGACTCTGGAGCTCAAAACTTTTGCGCGCCTCCACCGGTCTTCTGGTCCACTGTGCCGCGCTCTCAGGCGGTGTCTCGTCCTCCGCACGAAACAAAACGAATGTTGGTCTGCTTTAGCGGAGTGGCGATGTGTGGCCCAATTGCAACTTCGCCGGGCTTTTCGGGCAGGCCAGTCAAAGCAAAGTTGGAGGAGGCCGGAATGGAAGTGGGTCAGCGCGGTGAGGTGGCGTCCCCGCCTAGGAATGGTGGTTTTCACCGGACCTGCCCGAGTGTGTGATGCCGTGCCTGCGTGAGTCAAGGTCCGTTTCGGGCCGTTTCAAAAGCTGTGCTGGAAGACTGCTGTTGACCGAGCTGCGTTTTCCTCTGCTCCAGGCGCTGATCGTGGGGCCCCGGCAAAGGTCGTTCCCTCCCGGCAGGTGAGTCAAAACAAGAACAACACAAACAATGGGGAGCGGCTTTCGGGGAAGTTGGGGAGAGTGCGCGCCCGCCACCGTGTGCATTCCGCTCAAAGAGTAACACCTCCCTCTCTCTCTCTCTCTCTCTCTCTCTCTCTCTCTCTCTCTCTCTCTTTCTCTCCACTTGAAGCATGTGCTGCGTTGTTTTATTCCGCAAGCATAAAGCTGTCGCAAGCCCCCTCCACAACGCGTGGCCCTCGTCACCCCCCCCCCCCCCGGTCCCTTTTTCCATTTCTCCCCGAAACGAAAAGAAACAATCCAATAAATTGGTGTGCACATGGACGGCCCCGATGGACCCCGCCCCGTTCGTTGCAGGGGCGCCACCATGGGCTGCAATAAGCGTGGTGCCGTCGGGGCGGGGTGGGGCGGGGCGGGGCGGGGCGGGGCGGCCACGCCGTGGGTGCGCACACATCACCATGACAATGGTGCAGTACGTGTTGTGTTGCGCGCGCGTGGCTTCTGCCCCGCGGATGGGTCTGGAGGCGACGTGCCGCCAGACGCTGCGCAGTGGGTCAGAAGACCGGTGGAGGCGGCCAAAACTCCAGACGCGTTTTGAGCTCCAGAGTCGCTAAACAGGGCTCGAAGCTAACGTGTGACCCCACCAATGGATTGTTCTCCGAACGAGGAATCCATTGGTGGGGTCACAAGCTCGGTTCGAGAGTCCCATGTAGCGACTCTGGAGCTCAAAACGCGTCCGTGATTTTGACCGCCTACACCGGTCTTCTGGCCCACTGTGTCGGCGCGTTCGATCTGTGAGTGGAGGGTCCGGTTTTCATACGCGAACTGTGCCAGTAAAACACGCGTCCGGAAGTCGCTGGCACTGTTTGCGCGCGTGTGCAAAGCTTCCCGAGTCATCAACGCTAGAGGCAGCGCGGGAGGCCATTTGCCCGGCTGTGCCGAGGCTGTGCCGAGTGCGGTGCGGCACAGTGGGCCAGAAGACCGGCGGAGGCGGCCAAAACTCTAGACGCGTTTTGAGCTCCAGAGTCGCTAAGCAGGACTCGAACCGAACGTGTGACCCCACCAATGGATTCCTCGTTCGGAGAGCAATCCATTGGTGGGGTCATACATTCGGTTCGAGTCCTGTTTAGCGACTCTGGAGCTCAAAACGCGTCTAGAGTTTTGGCCGCCCCCACCGGTCTTCTGACCCACTGTGTGCGGGTCGCCGGCTCGGCCTGCCTGTTGTTTATTGCGCGGGCTGACGCCTCCACTGTTTTGTGGCGTGCCTGGGGATACGAGCGGCGCATGTTGAGTGCGGTCAGCAGCGCCAAAAGAACAAAAAGGCGGGCGACACTCGTACCTGCGTGGCCGATTAAAATAAAAGCCAGACACCTGCCGCGCACCCACCGATTGCGGTGCCGAGGGCAGCGGCAAAAAAAAAAATATTCCGGGGTGGGTATTTGAACCCGGGGCTTGTAAACTCACTAATGAGGTCGGCGCCTCGTCGGCAGGTCCCGCTGTCCTCGTCGCACGCCTGGCCGGGGGTGCGGGAGCGAGCGAGAAGGCGATTCGGAACCCGCCCCGGCCCTTGCATTTTCCAATGCCTGTGCGCGTTGCGTTCCCAACCTCATTTGGCGCTTGCGTCGTGGTGCTGCTTTGTCGCTTCGCGTCGAGAAGGCCGGGACAGGCGTGCCACAGTGGGACAAAATTTTTAAAATAAAAGAAATTATTGTAAATAAAACTGGTAAAGCTTCAATGTTTTTTGTTTTTTTGTCAACGAGGAAGCTACGTTGGACGCAGTTCGTCGAATTTGGGCGCGCTACGAAGGGGATCCGCCCGGCAGTGCGATGCACCGGCCGCCGCCGCCGGGACGCGAACCCCGGCCAATTTATTCCGCTTCGGAGCGGGCCAGTGTTTCCGAGTGTTTCGTAGAACCGCGGCCTTGCTCCTTCACTTGGGAAGAATACAGCGGCGGGCTCCTTTTACAGCTAGCTCAGCCATGCCTCGCGCGAAGCTGCTTTACGCAGAGAGAGAGAGAGAGAGAGAGAGAGAGAGAGAGAGAGAGAGAGAGAGAGAGAGAGAGAGAGAGAGAGAGAGAGAGAGAGGGAGAGAGAGAGTCACGCCTTCCGTCGCTTGTCGGGATTATGGAGGATTGTTACGAGGAAACTGGGTGCTGCTGCCATCGGTGATGACTGGTGAGGAGCTCTTCCTTCCACAGCACACACACACACACACACACACACAACACACACACACACACACACCACACACACGCACGCATGCATTGGCACACCTGCGCACGCCGCCCTGATTCGGGGCTTTGTAATCGCGTTGCCAATCACACAATTGAATATGCCGCAGTCGCGGCCGCACCGTCCCCACCCTCTCCTCGATTGGGCCTGGATTAACGGGCGGAGCAGGCGTGGCAGACGCCGATATAGGTTGAAGATGTTTCGAAAAACAGGGATACGCATTTTTTTCTCTCCTTTTCGAGCTTTTTTCACGGAATGTGTACCTGTGTGAGTCACCATGAATATTTGCGTTGCATGCCCCTCCCCTCACACACACCTACACACCCACACACACACAGTGTCCTCGCGTGCCGGCCGGACCTCCGGGCCCGTTCGGTGCAGGGCGCAAAAGACCGCGAGAGCAGGAAGCGATGGTCTGGAAGAGGTGGGAGGGGGGAGGGAAGGGGTGGGGGAAATGAAAGAGAGGAACTGGGCCAACTCGGGGAGCAGCAGTTGCCATGATACAATTTGCGTTGGATGTTTTAGCACGAGAAACATTTATTTTGCGCTGCTGCCCGCCGCGCCTTGGAGCGCCTTGGTTCGGCCGGATTGGGACAACTTTATGCTCGTCGTCGTCCTCGCCGTCGTCCTCGCCGCCCTTGCTCCAGTGTCGCCTGGAGCACGACCTACAGCGACACTAACGGGACGACCCCCCCCCCCCCCTCTTTCCTACTCTCCCTACACTCATTGCTCCCTCGTTTCGTTTTTTTTCAGCCCCGCGTTCGGTTCTTGGAAAATTCTTATTTATCTTCTTATTTATTCTGAATGGGACGAAGGGACCGTTTGCGTCTCCTCTAGCCACACCATTGCCGCTGCATCTCTCTCTCTCTCCCTCGCTCCCTCCCCTTTCGATTGTGCCCCTGATAATTCCAACCCTATTACAGTGGCTTTGGAGTTAAGCCAATCTCCGAAGGCATAAATATTACTCGCCTGATCCGATACAGCGGGCCATCCCTGCGGGTCACGGCCGCCAGGCAAACGCAGGAAGGAATTCATAAAGTGGCACAAAACGCCCACCTTGGGCGGGAACCGACCCCTCCTGTTTAGCGACTCTGGAGCTCAAAACGCGTCCGGGGTTTTGGCGGCCCCCACCGGTGTTCTGCCCCACCGTGCCGCGCCCTGCCGGGGCCAAACTAGCCTCGTGCCGGAAGTGAATGATTGTTTCCCCAGCGCGCGGAATGAGTCCGAGCCGAGCGGCCAGCACACTGTGAGTCGTTCTCGTCGCGCTGTCTCTCTCGCACCTGCACGGGACGCCCCATGAGTGCGAGAGAGACAGAGCGAGGCCTTTGTTGCCGCTCATTGCGGCCCCGTTGGCACACACAGATTCGGCCTTTATTTATTTTGGGATCGCGCGCCGAGGGGTCGAAACGCGCGGCACTCTGAATAAAATACGGCGGGAACACTTTTGTGCACTGCACTGCAAACAAATTAGGCGCGATGAATGGGAGCAAGCAGGCGTCCCGGCGGACGGACGGCTGGCTCTAAGTGACAGGCGGACGGACAGACGATGCGGCCGGACAGGGGCAATTAGACGCGGGTGGACAGACGCCAAGACACAACGCGGCAGACAGACAGACGGACACCACACGCAGGACAGATACGTACAATGATACAGATGTGTCTTTCTGGATCAGAATTTTTTTCACAACGATTGCTGCACTCGATTCTTTTTCCTTGCGCCCCCCCCCAAAAAAAAACAAAAAAAACACACTCTCAGCACATGCACACACACACGCACACGCCCACACATGCGGAGGTGGGTCAGTGCGAGCGGCGGAGCAGGAAAACAAACAAGGCGACTAAAAAGTGTGCAGACAGCGGGCAGACTGGAAGAGAGGACAAAAGGGAATTGGACGCGGTCTCTGGGATTGTGTCTGCGGCTCTGGGCGGCTCCGGGCGGCGCTGGGTGGGCCGGCAGGAGACTGTTTGCTGGCGATCGGCCTGCGACCTTGGCGTCCTCGGCGTCCTTGGTGGGCCGAGCAGTTCCCGGCGCGGCACGGAACATCCCTCCCAGGACCTCCAGGACTTGTTGGCTCTCTTCCCCGACGCTCCGCAGACCCTGCACCCGACCTGGTCGTCTACCGGACGAAGCACAGAAGGACGGTGCAGGCGGAAAAAACTGTAGACGCGTTTTGAGTTCCAAGTTCGCTAACCTGGACTCCAACTGAACGTGTGACCCCATCAATGGATGGCGCTCCGAACGAGGAATCCATTGGTGGGGTCACACGTTCGGTTCGAGCCCTGTTTGGCGACAGCTCAAAACGCGCCTAGAGTTGGGGCCGCCTCTACTGGTCTTCTCGCAAATCCACAATGCCCTGTGTTTCACCAGGTACATGCGGCCTTCCGGTTTTCCTCTACTTCCGGCGGCCATCGCTGGCTGCTGCTGCGCTCTCACCTCGCCACATAATTCCACGGGTGCCGTCAACCCTTTCTTGCCGCCGACCCAGCTCAACTTGCGTGCATTCTCCCGTCTTGGTGCGGAATTTCCTCCCGGCAGTCGCTGTGCGCCACTTTTTGCTGCCTCCCCCTTCCCGTCACACACACACACCACCACACACACACACACACACACACACACACACACACACACACTGACAAAGTCACACACACACACACGCACGCCTACACACACACACACACACACACACACACATGCAAAGGCCGATACAGAAGTCGGCGTTGCCCGCCCCATTATGTCGTTTGCCTAGCACCCCGTCCCTTGACACAGTTTGCCGATGCGCGCCTGTGTGGGTGCGTCTGTGTGCACCGCATTGTGTATTTGCGCAGCAGTGTGTGTGCGCGACAGTGTGTGGGTGAGTGTTCGGTGGGAGATTTCTGCGCATGGGCCAATCGCCGTAAAGCAGGCCGTACTCACTCATCGCGGTTCGGTTCGAGTGCTGCTTAGCGACTCTGGCGCTCAACACGCGTCTAGAGTTTTGGCCGCCTCCACCGGTCTTCTGGCAAATCCACTGTGCGTCGCTCGAGAGGGCGCCTGCGAGGTAGGCCGCCGCGACACTCCACTGCGCGGCGGGCCGGCCCACCCCGCGCTTCGCAGGGGCTTGGCTCCGCCACTGTAAAACTGCGCTCGCGTTTTCATCCCCTGAGCCCACTCGCCCTCGTTTTTGTTTCGCAGCGTATCGAGGGGTAAAATGCCGTTCCGGGCGCATCTACACGGCACTGCATCCGCATGACAAACACAATTACCACGCGTGACTACGCGTGTTTACCTTGGCGCGCACTCAGACTCCTCCCCCCCCCTCTCTCTATCTGTCTCTCTCTCTCACACATGCACACACACACACACGGGGGCGTTTTCGTGAAGGACTCCGTGACTTTGCCGGAGACTGCAGCCCGTAATGCCGCAGCTATTTATTTTTATTTCCATAACCGATCGCGCGCCGCCCCGCCCTGACGGCTTTTGCACTTGACGCGCGGCGCGGCCTTGCCCGCCGGAAAGCGCATTTCTCATGCGGGCGACAATTTCCCACGCTGATGGATGTGAACAAGATGGCGCGACTTTCTTGACGGCTCACAGTGGGCCAGAAGACCGGTGAAGGTGGCCCAAATTCTAGACGCGTTTTGAGCTCCAGAGTCGCTAAATAAGCTCTAACTGAACAAGTGACCCCACCAATGAGTTGCTGTCCGAACGAGGAATCCATTGGTGGGGTGACACGTTTGGTTCGAGTCCCATTCAGCGACTCTGGAGCTCAAAACGCGTCTGGAGTTTCGGTCGCCTCCACCGGTCTTCTGGCCCACTGTGCACCACTCTGCCACGCCCACGTGCGGCGCCGCGACCTGGACCCGGAGGAGGTCTCGGGACACCGAAGGACGCTGGTGAGAGAAAAAAAAGGCCCGCGGGACGGTATTTGAACTTACGATAGTCATTCTTTTGACCTTTCGGCACGGTCCTTCCCCCAGGCCCTTTGGAACACCCTCCATCTGCGCCGCTGGCACACTGGCTCAGGTCAAAGGGTGGCACACTTTTTTCTGCTTGTCCTGCTTAGCGACTCTGCAGCTCAAAACGCGTCTAAAGCTTTGGCTGCCTCCGCCGGTCTTCTAAGCCCACTGTGTGCTCCGTGCACGGTGGCTTCGGTGCAGACGGATTGACAGTTCCCTCCACGTTGTCGCCCACCTCGGTGACCTTCGCGCTCGCTCACCGCAACGCCAGCTGCGCGACGTTTCTGCCCGAATATCCAGCAAACGCCGAGCAGGCGACAGAATCGCAGCCTCTAACGGCCCTTGATGGATGTGGGTGACGGTGGTCCAAGTGCCAAATGGCTCGTGAAGCCGAGGCCGCGCCCGCCGGGCTGGGCCCGGGCCCGCCTCTCTGCGGGGCGGCTGCAGGCTTGGCTAACCTTTAGCACCTCGGCCGGGCCTCGCACAGTGGGCAAGAAGGCCGGTTGAGGTGGTCCCAATCCTGGACGGGTTTTGTGCTTAAACAGAACCCGAACCAAACTTGTGAGCCCACAAATGGATTCCTCGTTAGAAGAGCAATCCATGGGTTCGGTTCGAGACCTGTGAAGTGACTCCGCAGCTCGAAACGCGTCTAGAGTTTTGGCCGCCTGCGCCGGCCTTCTGGCCCACTGTGCCTCGGCCGCCTATTCGCCCTGGGCTCGTCCTTCGTCCTGCTCCCTCTTGGCCCCCCATATTCCAGCCCAGCACAGACTGTGGATCTAGCGGAGCTGCCTGGGAACATGGCCACCGCTTCCAGTTCTCAAACTACCGTGCATCGCTCCGCATACCTGCCGCTCACACACACATACACACACACATACATACCAGCGCCACTTTGCAATGAAAATAATTTGCGGCCAAACCAAATGTTTGCAGCCGCGGCACATAATATTTGCCGTCGGCGTTTTTGCTCAAATGTTTGCGCGGGGAGTGCGTAGCCCGGCGGCCCCCGTACCCCGTGTGCATAGTTCCCCTTCTTTCTGTTTCGCCGTTCGGCGGGGGCCCCGGAGTCGCGGAGTCTGTCGGCGAGCGGCTAGACTTGGCTCGCTGTGTCCACGCACAGTGGGCCAGAAGACCGGCGGAGGCGGCCAAAACTCTAAACTCGTTTTGAGCTCCAGAGTCGCTAAACAGCACTCGACCCGAACGTGCTACCCCATCAATGGATTGCTGTCCGAACGAGGAGTCCATTGGTGGGGTCACTCGTTCGGTTCGAGTGCCGTGTTGCGACTCTGGAGCTCAAAACGCGTCTAGAGTTTCGGCCGCCTCCACCTGTCTTCTGGCCCACTGCGCACCACCACGCCGGTAACTGCGCGGTCTCGCCGTCGTCGCGACGCTTCCTCGTGCAAATTGCCGGCGACTCTTAATGGGGATTTTAATTCGGCACTCTGTTTTGTGAATAAACGAGCACCAATTTCGGAATAATGGACCGGCGCGACTGTGGAGCACTGCCAGCGGGGAGCTCTGCTCAGTCACTGCAGGGATTCGCGTGGGTTGCCGCTCGGCGGGGACTCGCTTGGGTTGCCACTCGGCGAAAATCGAGAGGCCTGTGTCCTCCCGTCCAGACATAACCGCATCCAGCATCACGGGCTCAAAGGTTTCGCCGGAAACGAGGGAACAGGTGGGAAGCGATGCGTGCAAGCGACGCAGTGCCCACAAGCCCCGTGTGTTGCTTTGTCCTGACCGCACCGTGCCGGCGTGGTGCCAGCCCTGTGGCTTGCCCGCTCTCTCGCTCGCACTCGCGCTGCTCCGGGCCGCGTGCGACAGAGAGCCTCTGCCTTCTTTTGTCTTCTTTTATTCTACGCAGGCTGCTGCAGTTGCGCTGCGGTCGGCAGAATCTCCGTGGCGCGTTGTTGTTCTGGCCGGTCGGCCGCGCGCTGAAACCTCTACGAAGAAAATCTTGGTTTGCATTGTGAGGCCAACGATGAATTACTCTGTTTCACGGCGAGAATTTCGGCATAATACGAAGCGTTTCTTCAAATGGGAAGCATGTCTTCAAACCTTCAGTCCCTTCGAACCTGTGAGGCCTTGTATGAAGCAGTTGAGTTGCACGTTTTTCGGTGGTTGGCGCTGGATTCAACTTTTTCACCTTCTAAAAACCGACCTGGCAGCTCGTTCACCCATTTAATGCACCCGAATGGGCTTGTTTATACAGTAATCGCTTTGATTTTTTTATTCACATCCTGTATCCAAAACCCGCTTCGGTTAACTGTAACACAGCCCAAAAAGATTCCTGTTTTTGCTTTCGGCAGACAGCTTTCAGGCAAGGCCGTGTGCTTCCACTTGATCGCCCCCTCTGTCTCCTTATTGACGGACCTGCCCTTGACTGGCCGCTCCTGGAAGCCTCACCCTAGTACCACCAGGGCCCCCAAGGCCACCTCTAGCGCCACGAGAGCCACCTCCAGAACCGCCCTCCGGGCCAACTCCAGGTCCGTCCCCAAAAACCACCTCGAGGGCTACCTCCAGCACCACCTCCAGGAGGTGCGAAAAGCAGTGGCGCCATCGGCACGACGAGGCCTGACGGATGCGCGGTTATTTCGACGCGGATACTGGAAATGGTCTTCGCTGGGCCGCATAATAGAGGCCCGAATGAATGGCCCTGCCGAGAACCGAGCCGCGACGACGCCAAAAATGGAGCAGTTTATTTTGCGCCAGCGGGTTGCCTGCCTGCCTCCATTGTGTGTTTACTCGGGCGATTGCGGCGAGTGGCAGCCCTGAGGAGGTGGGGCACCAGTGCAGACGCATGCCCGCCCGATCGCTGTATTAATGGGCGGGGAAACAAATTTGAAGCTCGCGAAATGAATTTATGCGAGCGTGTTCATTTCTGTGGCTTCGAACCGGAACGCGTGGTCGTCACTCTGAGCGGCTCTGCTGAAAATACGCTGTGGCATCTGCCGCCGAAAAAATGGGGTGCCATTCTGAATGGCCGCCTCCATCTGGGGGATCATCATCTGCGAGATGAATAAAGGGGGAGCTCGCTGTAATTTCTTCTTAACGTTGCTCCTTTTTTTTCTGAAATATCGAAAAGATTTTTTTGGTGCCGCGCTGTCCCCGTTCTATCGTCCGATAATTTATGTAAGCTCCACAGGCTCCTTTGCTCCAGTCTGTTCTGCTCAGTGCATTCTGGAAAATAAATCTCTGCCATGTCCGTCCCAGTGTGTGTGCTGTGAATGTGTTCATGTGTGTGTTTGGAAGTATGTGTGTGGGTGGGTGTGTGTGGTCGGACTCTCCGTAACTCATACGCTAACACACGCACACATGCCATTGCGTTTTGTTGATGATATCACGGCAACCATGAGCTGACAATGGGAAAGCGAACCTTCTGCAAAGGTAATCTAGTTCCGTAACAACCACCAAAACTCTCCTGTGAAACCAATTTGAAGTGTAGGAAAAGCTGAGCCCTGGCGCGCGCAACAGCCACACAGCGGCCCATACATCCGCTGATTATTAAATTAAATTTGGAGCCGTGAATCGCTTTATCGACAGGGCTCGTAATTAGCAGTGGCGTGGGCAAAGTCGCACTTGCTGATTGGGCCACACTGTAAACAATGGAGCGTTTCGACATTTTTCGTTGAAAAGGGTAGAAAATTCCGCGATGAAGTGTTATGAAAAAAAAGGAAGAATACAGCGCTGGTCGAGGGGAAGTCCGGTAGAGTTTTGCTGTCGCTAAACGAGTTTTTGAAACAGTCACGGATTGGGTGTCTTAATGGAAAAAGAGGGGGAAACCAGCAGTCGGAGAGCGCGTCGGGGTGTGCCTTCTCCGAGTTTTAAACTGCAGTATTTCAGCACTGCGGCTAGGAAGCCTTTTCCCCTGTCTCGTCAAGAAAGCTAACTGCCTCTTATAATTGCCGCGACAAACGCCTTAATTGGAACGAAGTGCGTTGCAGAGCGTCGCGAGCGCCGTCTGTCTGAAGCCCTGCCTAAGGCGACCGCTTATGGACCTTCGAGCCGGGGGACTTAACGTGGAAAATGGCCCAAGCTCAATAGCCGCAGAGCGCCACTGTTTCTTAACTTTGGGTCTGGCGGTACCAACCCGATTGCAAACAGAGGGGAATCTGTACCGACGTGCGCAGGGGAGCGCAGTGAAGGCCCCAAACCCACGGCGGGATGACTGTGCAGAGCAAACCGTTTTTACAAAAATTGGCAGCTTGGGGCTCACAAAAATTGGGGCTCACAGACATCAGCTTGATGCTTTCAACTAAAATATCTGACGTTTTATATTTTCAATCTCGTAGAAATTGATGGTTGATTCAAAACCTTTTTGCTCACGAAGCTGATTGGGTCAACCTGGATGCGGCCGGACACACGACACCCCGCGAGCCCTCCCACAACAAAGACTCACTAATTGATTGAACTGGCGGTCCAGTGTTCCCATATTGTGCGCCCCAAATAGATGAACTAAACAGTCCATTTAATAGCCTGGCTTTTACGACTGTACCTCCAACAGGCGCTTGTTTATGGGGCCATGCATAATGATGGAAAATAATCGCCCACTAAATAAGAGCCAACGCTGCCCCACCCAACGGGCCGAAGCCGGCAAGGGCTGCGCGAATTAGGGACGAATCCCTCGAGCACTGTTGACATAAACGTAATAATAATGTAAGCGGCGGGGATTTTGTTTACCTCTGACCACGTGTCGGTGTGTCGCACCTCTTGCGACCCGGAGAAGTGCTTCCCTACGGGGCCTCCACGAACACCTGCCCACCTGCCCCAGGCGGCCCCAACCAAAGTCTGCTACTCTGGAGGGAATCACGATCCTGTTGACCACGAGTGGCTAAGCTCGCGGTCTGTTTTCCCCTGCGTTAAGTGCATTGTTATGAGGGGTCGGCGACAGGCACGCCCCAGGCGTCTCGAAGGAACAATGGCGGTGGTATCGTTATCTCGACTGTGAATTCCAGTTTGGAAAGCAGTTTCCGCAAAAAGTTTGGGTAGTTGCCACGAAGCCGGGAAAGAATGCACAAGGAGGAAAGTCGGCTCAGTCGGACAAAAAGCCCCGACGCGGTGGGGGTGCACACCAAAGGGTAAATTGATGTGGGACTTGCGAGAAAAAAAGCTGACGAAGAAAGCCACTGTTGCCCATTTTAATTGGCGTCTAACAGAAAAACAGCCGGCATCGACTTTGTTTTAAGCCATATTCTTTGTGCCTGTTTTTTACTGTGGGGCCTGCTTGAGACCGCGGACTCGAGACTTGGTGGCGCGTTTATCTCGAAGCCACACGCGGCTGTTTCATATTTGAGCAGGATTCCCTTGGATCGGACGTTAGCGGGATACAGACTTGCAAAGCCTTTCTTCTCGGATCGGCCCAAAGGCACGCAAAGTCCTCCGCCAAGTCCTCCTCGACGCGCGAGCGCGCTAGTGGCCATTTCGCCGAGTTTATACAAGCCTAATGCAGTCTGAGGCAGCAAGGCAACCCCCTTCACTGCGGGCAGGAGGGCGTTCAGATCTCACTCTCAACCTTAACATCAATGGTCATCTCGGAATCCACGCAGATGACCACGCGGCACACATATATCACAAGTGGTTCATTCAAATCCTCCCAGCTTTTGAACAAAATTCACGATTTTGAATCGAGAACACGACGACGAAGTCAAGTACCACGAACGATTTAAACGTGCCGCGCCTCTGCCAGTGTGAAATAAACTTGTCGTTATTGAATTTGGGCCAAGGCAAGGTACAAGTCCGCGAGTCGGTAGCCCCGGGCGGTCGGCGCGGTGCGGTGCGGTTCCCCCAACGTGCGCGGAAATGGAATTAAAAGTAGGCCCGCTTTCGCTTTCGGCCGCAAGAGGGGGCTGGCGGCGCGTGGCGCGGCGAGGGCCTTGCCTCCTTGCCACCAGGCCGATGTCCCCGGAGACCGCCACGGCCGCCGGGGGGCGCTGCCTGGCTGCCTCGCTGCCTCAGGGTTTGGCTCCGCGATGCGCGACGCCCAGGAGACTGAATTTTAAGGAGGTTCACGCGCCGTCCGGGCCGTCCGGGCCGTCCGTGACCGCCAGGTCAAGGGGCGTCGGGGGGCAGCGTTCGCCCTCAAGGACAAGCACGCCGTGGCCAAGGCCGGCCCGTTAGCACTCACGAAAGTGAAACCAATTATTGCTGCCTTTGCGCGCGGTCCGCGCGGACCTCAATTAATTTTAGTCGCTCACTTTTTCCCCCTCCGCCCTTCCCCTGGGGGTGGCTCACTCGCTGGCAGTTCCGCGCACCGTGTTTGGGGGGTGTTGTGATGGTAGTTTGTGTGCGGTGGCCCCAGCGGTTTTTTTGCACCCGTACGCTTTTATTTGTCACCCCCTCTCTGTTTGGAATTAAATAACCTTGAACTGGGCTGATTGCATCTTTGAAGTGGTTGTACCTTTCCTGCGCTGCGGGTTTACACTGTAGGGAATGGCTCTGCGGCAGTGCCGCTTCCTCGGCACCGCAATGAGCGCCTTGCCCCGCCCACGTCTGGGAAGCACTTCTGGAGCAACCTCGCCGCACTGTCCTTCGGTCTCTCTCCCACACGCGCGCTCTACCCTCGCGCGTGGCTCTCTCTTTCTCTCACACGCTGCTAATTGCACGCAACGCGATAATGGCAATTGGGCCGGCTGTTGCCAGACATCATTGTGCGCATTGTTGGCACAACTCCCTGCGAATACTGGGCGCGATCTGTCGCCTTTTTGAAAGCGTTATTCACAGTCCTTCGAGCCGGGCGCTCGGCTTTGAAAAGCGGCTGCCTTTTGCACCAGCAGCCCGCGAGTTGGTTCAGGGAGGGAGGTTTCGTTCTCGCCCAGAGAGAAACGGACTGCCGGCTGCATATTCCATGATTGGAGTGCACCCACTTGAGCCACACTTTGTTTGAGGCCAAAGGGGCGCCACAAACAGGGCCCCATCAGCGCTATCCACGCCTGGCCGGCCGGCCACGTCACAAAGGCCTGCCGAGCTAAACACCGCTCGGATCAGCCAACATGCGGACAGCGATTCCCAGCCTTCAACCGCAGCTTTTTCCGGGCTCCCTTTCTTTGATGACGTGAGTAACAACCGGGCCATGATTGCGTTGGCTTAACCGCACTCTCAGTCTGTGCGTGACTAATCATTCTCAAATACTATCAAGTTAGTTCGCAATGGAACTCAAAATGGTATTAAGCAATTGTAAAGTGTCCATGAACTTGTTCTCATGAATTAATGCGCTGAATGGATGTCCTGAAGTCAAACTGGACCAAGCGGACCGAGTGCTCCATCCAACGGGGCAACGGGTTGGTGGGTGCCCAAGTCGTTTTGCGGGGCAACTGTCACCGCACTGGAACCCGTCACTCAATTACGGTGCCGTGTGTCTGCCCGAGAATGGCGAGCTAACGAACGCCGCTTTCAGGCTCTGGTCCGTTTGCCGGCGATCGAACCCAATCGGGGACCGGCTTGCGTGAGCCTGGCTGGCCTTGCCGGCCCGGTCCACGCATTTGCAAGCCAAACCAGCCACCCATTCACAGGAAGTGGGTGAAGCAGCACGAAGCGTTTTCCGACGAGCTTGGCTGACGAGCCTCTCTACTTTCGGTTTGTGACAGAATTCTCGGAAGCCTGACGCTTGTCGAGCCACACTCTTTCATCTTGCCTCGCGTGGCTGAGGCAAACAGATGCACGTGCTCTTTCAAAGCCAGAAACAGTCTACTAGCTCATTCTTCCAGGAACTAACCCTTGCATTACCCTGTAAGAAAAGTGTTTTTCATTTCAGCAGGAGGGAGCACTGTTGCATTAAGTGAACTGCATCCGTGCATTTCTTGAATTCAATTCTCTGGTGATTTTCTGGCTCGCCATAAATGTGTGCGTGCTTGTGTGTGTGGGTGCTCGTTGGTGTGCATGTGATGGCCGGATTGAGAGATTGTGCCGTATAGGAAGCCACAAGCAGTGACTCCCAATCCCAGGGTGGCGCCCCCCGCCCCACCATTTAAATTATTCACGTATGCCGATTCGCAGTGTACACGCTCACCACATTTCACGGGCAGCCATCAGCGCATGTCGCGCGGCCCACTTGATGAAGCAGCCAATCCCAGCGAGTTTTGGCTCCAACTTGATGCGGCCAAAAAGAAGAAAAACATTTGCGGGTCGCGTCTTGTGAGTAGGTGCTTTGGAGCTACCACAAACCGTGGTTTGTATAACCGGACTCAACCACGTTACAATAAAAAAAATGAATCTTCTGATTTGGAAACGATCGAAATATAATCCTCAAAAGAATGCTCAAAGACTTATCTTTGTACATTTGCACATGCGCTAAGCAGTTAATAACCCCCCTTTTGCGACTCTCTTTTGAGTCCGTAATGGGCGAAGAGTGTGAGGCAAGTTCGATGTGTGGTCCCAGCCCAGTCCCGCCGACCCTGCCACTTTGATGTCTCTGTCGTAACCCGGGCGCAGTAAACACTCGCATTTACAAGTGTGTTTGTGTGAGCACCATTAGGCGGAGTGTGCGATTCCAGGGGAAATGTGTCAGCCCGCCCTCGGCACGCCCATAAACTCGGAACATTTTGGAACGCCAATTTGCAAATGTGACAGTTACCATACTTGTGCAAAACTGACTTTTCTTTGTCTACTGTTTTTGCTCCAAGTCACGTATAATACTGAAACTATCCAACAATATACGTCTGTGTGGGTAAGAGAGCGACGTTTTAAATATTTTGACACGGTGGACATGTATGTCTATGGGCTCGGGCTTTTTGATTAAGCTCTCACTAACACGAACTGCACTTAAACACACACACGCACACACACTCCCGCAAACGCGCACACCTACACTGGGCATGCTGCCATGGCGGTCTGCACAAAAAGTGAGCCTCGTGACCATTATTTTAATGTGGAGCACTTCTTCGTGCCATTCGATGGCAGCTCATTGCTCTGCGAGTCCCCGCAGGGCCCCGCGGGGGGCTCTCAACGTGAAACCCCACTAATGATGCGAGGTGGATTATTGGTCGTCGCATTCACCACGTGCTGCTCATCTTTTTCTTCTTCTTCTTCTTCTTCTTCTTCTTCTTCTTCTTCTTCTTCTTCTTCTTCCAGCTCTTTTCCCCCCGTTCCCGCTGCGTCATGCTCTGTCTGCTGCTCTTCGCCACTTGAAAACAATTACGCTCGCCAACTCCAATTAGTCGAGCCGCGTGCATGCCGTCTTTGCTGCACCTGCGCTCTCCGTCTGTCCGCGGAATTGTGCGGTTGAGAGTAGGAAAAAAAATGATTTCAGATCCGGAGCGTCCTCTGGGAAAAAGTCAAAATGTGAGAAAACTTGAAAGAGTAAGCCTGGAGTTTGTGGCCGGTAACCGTGTTGGTCCTACGCTCGCTCTGTGCCTTCTGCCTGCAGTTAGGCCCTTTTATCCGGCGAGGCCCGAGCCAAGAGCGAGGGGAGGGGACTGGAGGGGACCGGAGAGGACCGGAGGGGATGGGCCACGGTTTGGCCGCCTCCCCATAGCGCGCTCAATGTTCCGGAAGAGGCAGGCCGCAGCCCTCCCGCCCCACCACTGGCCTTGTCCGAGCCCTGCCCCCTCCCCGCCCCCTTCCCCGGGGAATCGATGCATTCCCGAAGCCTGCGGTGGTACCTACTCGGCCTTTGTAACTATCCGCAAACTCAGAGTCGTCTCGTCACGCTGACCGAGCCACCGTATCGGCTCGTGTTGGTACACCGTGTTCCTGCCCTGGCCGGTCCGGTGGTCGCCCGTGGTAAACTCTCTCTATCTCCTTGCGGGCCCCGGTGAACTTGTTCATGAGGCCCGAGAAAGTCCTCGGGTGTTTCACGATTCGCCGTTCGAGGTAATGATCGTGTTGATGCCCCCGAGAGCCTCATCGTGGCACACTGCTGGCGGGGCGTTGCAGCCTTGCGCTGTGGTACTGCAGCCACGAGCGACTGCCTGTCTGTTTTCCTACTTTGCCGCAAGCGTCCGACCCGTTTCCCTAACTCAGCTGAAATTTTAAGCACATTTTGGCTTGAGTTCCCAATGTCACCGTCAACATCAAAGCTTTTCCACTGGCTAATTTTTTAGACGTTCACTAATCTTTTTTTTGTGTGGCTGCAGTGGCCTGCCAACGCCCTGACGATGGTGGGGTTGTTGACGGTCTCCAGAGCGCGCTGCGAGTCAAGTCCAGTCTTGGCCGCACTTTGGCCTTTTCGATGGCGCTGTTAATGAAATCTAAATGTTTAGTCGCTCGATTGACGCAGAGAGACTCAGCCGGCAATTTGGGGTGCAAAGAAAGTAGAGATTCGCTGGCGCGGCTGGCCCGGAGCAGTCGAGACTCATTCTGGCGGAGGGGTGGGGGCGCCAGACCGGCGTGCCTGCTGCGAGTCTGTTCTTCGTTGCTGCCGCTGAGCGCACGTAACACAGAGTTATAACATTCGTGCCCCCGAGTCCCGCTCTAGTCGTGTTTGTTTACAACTGGCGAGTTCTTTTCAGTAACCTGGAAAGGCCAACCGGATACTCTGCACCACCACTTTAAAAAAACCTGAACAGCCTTTCGGAATAAAATGCTCAAGCTTTTTTTAGGTCCCCCAAAATACTTTACAACTTACGAAGTGATCGTGCCTGGCAGGGTGAGGCTGATCGTCTCATGTAGGTCTGCACCTGCGCGTCGGGCTGCAGCGAGAACTGCTTGCCAGACACAGCGACACCTGTCCAACCCCCTCCACCACCCCTTCCCTACCCCCGGGCTCGCCTTGCGTATTGACATGGCTGGCATACGTCTGCTGGCCCAGCCCGCTTGGCAAGTCATCTCCGGACTCTCCCACGCACATCTCTAACTGGGTCGTGCGTGGCGCAAGTACACTGTTGGGGCTTGCGTTGTCACTCGGGTGGATGTATAAGTCCGTCGAGGCCCCAGAAGTCATCGGAAGATGTCTTCACAGGAGCCGAAGGGGACGAAGAGAGAGGAGGGCATGATTGTGTTGTTGGAAGCGGTCATCGAGTGTCAGTTGAATCCAAATGGTTTGTTTTATTGGGGCCTGGGGGCGGCCTTGTGGGTGGGCGGCCTTGCGGGCGGCCTTGGTGCGGCCCCTATCTGGCCAGCCACATCCTTGTCGTAAACACTGTCGCCGGCTTCCGGCGGGAAGCCGAGACAAGATCAAGATTACCGACAACTTGTCACATGTTCGGCCCGGCGAGTCGCAAGGCGAGGCGCGCCCAGCTCGGACTACACTGGCAAACTGGACGGGGCTGCGGAAATTTGTATCCAACTGCTCTCCAAGCCACAGACGAGAAAAGTAATCCACTATGAAATACTGCTGTCCGTCACGTAAACGGAGATACAAACGGGCGTGTGGCATATTTTTTTTAAAAACTGTGCCGACGCAATGACTCAACGCATTTTAGGCTCCAAAGTCGACAAATGTAACTCGAACCTTGGGCAGGGTCTTCTTTCTTGCGCAGGGTCTTCTTCCTTGGGCAGGGTCTTCTTGTCTCAGTGTAACGCCCGTGTCTGTTCCAGGATGCCCTGCCCGGGGCCGGCCGGCTGGCCGTCGCGGCCAGGCCGTGCCTCGCATGGCTCTGCGTAGTGGCCCTGCCTAGGCGGAGCCATGCTGCCCAGTGACCCCTAGACCAGCTCGCCATGGACAGGCTGCCGGCCTGCGTGGCTGTGGTGCTGCTCTTCCTGTGTACAGGTAAGCCAAGCAACCTCTTTGACTGTCTCTAGAGGTTTCCTCCCTAACAACGACTTGGAAACATTTCTGTCCTCACTTAATCGCACATGCAAGGCTCGTTTTCCTGACACGAATGTCATCAAAGCCGATAAAAATGTCTCATCAGGCTGGAACTTCGACAATGTGTTGCTTGGTACTGCGATGGAAACTAAACACCAGGAAGTCTCCCCTCGTGGATGCGACAAAGTCGTTCGGTGTAAGCCGGGCCGAAGGTTGCCCTTTCGCAGGGAGCCATGCGCGGCGCGCCGAGAGCAAACACCGTGTAAAAAATTATTCTGCGCGTGTGATGGGCTAAGCAAGCAGGGCGGCTGGCTTTTAGCGAAACCAGCGACCGTGAAACGCCGAGGCTGCCCACGCTGCTGTCGGCCGGCTTGGCTTAGCCTTCCAAAGCGAGCCCACGGTGACCGCGCGCTTTCAAAAGAGGGGAGTAAACAGGGCGCCAGAGGTGTTAGGCGCTTTATACGCGCATGCTCGGCTGCCTCGCCTGCCTTGTCCGCGGCACAGAGGGTTGGCCGGAAGACCGGTGGAGGCGGCTGAATCTCTTGACGCGTTTTGGGCTCCAGAGTCGCTGATGAAACTCGAAGGGGACGTGTGACCCCACCAATGGATTGCTCGCTCGGAGAGCTCGGAGAGCAATCCATTGGTGGGGTCACACGTCCCCTTCGAGTTTCATTTAGCGACTCTGGCGCTCAAAACGCGTCCGGGATTTTGGCCATCTCTACCGGTGTGCTGGTTTGCTTTCCCTGAGGGTGCACTGCTAACCGCCCTGGCAGTGGCGCGGCACTTTAGGGCGCAATGCAGGCAGCTATCGCTGCGTGCCTCGCCGCAACAACGCTGCGGGAAAACTGACGCAGCGGGGGCCCCTCGCTGGGCCAGCACCAATTATCACGATTTCAAGAAAAGAAAGGACAGGAAAAAGAACCCCCGTTCGCTTATCACAACGAGCTTGCAGCGCTTGCGTAGGTAGTCAAGGTGCTTGTAAACTGCGGGTTGTAAATTTTACCCCCTGCACTGTGAAGGCCGAGTCTTAAAGTTAAAAACAAGTTGAAAATGATACAAGTGGCTGAAATGTATAACGAATGTAACTCACTCTCTCGTGTTATGACGTCTTCCGACAGTGCCTTTGAATCAACAGTCCCGCTGCTCCATTCGCAGGTCCCGTTCTCTTTAGCCCTCCGCGTGTAGGGCTGCGCGTAGGGCAGGGCGGCGCTCTCTGTCAGAGTTCTATTTCCCCGTGTACGGCCTTTCTCGAATTATCCTAACAAAGGCGCATTCGGTATGCGCTCGAATGACTAGGGCCTCCACGTCAAGGTGTGTGTGTGTGTCTGTGAGACTGTGTCTGTAGTCGTAGCTGACGTAGGTGAGCACGCAGATGACTCAGTGCTTCTCCCTCTCTTCGTGAGTGTGTATGTTTGTGCCGAGGCTAAGGCACAAATTAGGGCACATTTTTGAGTAAGCGATTCCTCCCTTCGACAGTCTGCAATCGGTATCAGAGTATAAACCTTGCAGCGTGGCAGGGCGGTCCAGCCCGGTCCGGCCGCCCGGTCCCCGAGCTTGTCGCGGAGTGGCCGTGACGCCTGCCCCAGCGGCCCCAGCGGGCGTTTCCTCTTAGATATTGCCATAAATATTGGAGCCGCTGCGCTAGAACGAGCGGGGTGCCTGCCACGGCCCTGCCAGGGGACCGGGGGACGTCATGTTAATAAGAACCCTTTTCCAAGTGTGGCGGAACCAGGGCCCAGACGAGGCCTCGCGTTCCTTTGCTTTGCGCAGACTATTGCGTTGCCTGCTCGGCTCGACCTCTGAAAACAAAATCCAAACTTGATTCAGGAACTGTTGGAATTTAACCAATATACCGCTCTTCGTACACAGTTGGAATTTTCTCTTTGGAAAAAAAATCAAAATGCGTCAGTGAACATTCCTCGCAAAACGAGCCGTTTGCTCGACGCATAGCGGCATTTGTTGTTGTTTGGCGGTCCGTGTTTTGAGGCGATGCCAAAGCGGCGTCGTGTTGTCGATAAGTCATCTGCACTGGACAGGCTTTGTCCAAGACTTCATGCGCCGTCCCTTTTGGCGTCAGACGGAAACCAAATAGTTGTGCGTTTTCGAATGAGCGGCGTGATTGGGGACCACAGTGGGCCAGAAGACGCGGAAGCGGCCAGACGCGTTTTGAGCTCCAGAGTGGCTAAAAAGGACTCGGATCCCACGTGTGACCCCACCAATGGATTCCTCGTTCGGTGAGCAACCCATTGGTGGGGTCACACGTTCGGTTTAAGTCCCATTTAGCGACTCTGGAGCTCAAAACGCGTCCGGGATTTTGACCGCCTCCATCGGTCTTCTGGCCCACTGTGCACAGATCACGTCTGGACGCTGGATCGGCGCCACGGCCGGACGAGCCGAGCGCGTTCGGGCCGAGCCGAGCCGAGCCAGGCGGTGGAGCCGAGGCGGCTGGACTAGGCCCGTTGCAAGCAATGGCGCTGCCCTTCATTAAGCCCGGAAGTGGGGCAGGCAGGCCGTTTGGCGAGACTGCCACCGAGTGGGACGCATTCTTCCGTCCCTCTCCTTGAGGCTCGCGTCGTCCGGACATGGAAAGCAGAGCGCCTGGCTGCGGCGCGCCCAACCACTCGTCAGTGGCCGTTTGAAACAAAAAATCTGTTTTTTAAAGTCTGGTTATCACTCTCAACAAGCTCACTAATTTAATTTGCCTTAGGTCGAATCAATATTTGTGGGTGAAGCTGGTTGGAATGTACAGCACGGTTGAAGCATCCTTCTGCTTACTGAGGGCCCCAAGCACTGCTGTGCCAAGTGGTGCGTACGGAGACCGCCTTTTGCCCGCCGATCTGACCGTAGCCCCCCTCCCTCTTTGTCGGTTGCGCGGTGGTCCTCTGTGGGCCGGGATGGGACTCCAGATGTGTAGTGGACCCGCAGGCGATGGTCAGGGGCCGGCACTGCCACAAGAAGGTGCCCTTCTGCGCTGCCGTCATTCGTCACCAGTGCTGCAGTGTTTGGCGACTCCAGCGGTCCTCTGGCCCACTGTGCGCTGTGTCCTTCGGAGAGACGGAGCGCGTCCGCCGCTCTATTGCGTTTGATTTACGGGCACCTCGCAAGCGAGTGCTTCAAACAGAAAGGACATGCATGCGCGCTCTGCTTCGCTCTGCATCGCGCTGCACGGAGATTCATGGGCAAGGCAGAGTGAAAGAGGCAGGAGTGAGTGGTCTCGCGTCGCTCTCGAAACGGATGTGGCCGACGTCGAGCGCGCTGCAGTTGTGGGCGAATGCTCGCCGGGCACGGAGGTGTGAAGGATTTCTGTGTGGCCAACTTGCGGGTAGCGGACGACTCGGCAGCCGAAAGGAACCGTTTGGAAGGGCTGGGGCTGAGTTGTGGGTGTATGTGTGCGTGCGTGTGTGTGTGTGTGTGCGCGCGCGCGCGTGTGTTTGTGGCTGTGTGGGTGGGTATCCGAGTGCTGTGGTGTGCAGGCCGACGATGCGAGACATCGTCAGGAAGGCCGAGGCCCTCTGGGGGGGATGCAGGAATTGGACAGGGTCTTCTTCCTTGCGCAGGGTCTTCTTGCCTGTGCTCAGGCCCCGCAGCCCTTCGGTGTGTAACGGCCAAATCGGGCACGCCTCGCCACTGCAAGTTTCATCGCGACCCTCGATGAAATTTTGACGTCGGAAAAGGGGGTCATGTGGCTGAGGAGGAGCAGCGGGGCCAGAATGTGGAGCGAAGAGTGGCGAGCCGATGCATAACGTCGGGCGTGCCCGCAATACCACCGCGCTACACTGCGAGTCAAGCCGGTCCTGTCAACGCAGTGGGCCAGAATACTGGCGCAGGCTGCCAACATTCTAGACGCGTTTTGAACTCCGCTAATCAGGTCTCGAACCGAACGTGTGACCCCACCAATGGATTCCTCGTTCGGAGAGCAATTCATTGGTGGGGTCACACGTTCGGTTCAAGCACCATTTAGCGACTCTGGAGCTAAAAACGCGAAACTGCGAGTCGATTTCCTCAGTGCAGTGGACTCCGCGAGGCGATAATGCACGTCCCCTCGGCGGTTCGCGGCCCCATTATCAGTCTTGGCCATCGGCGTGGTATTAATTGCCTGCACACTGACGTGGAGCAAGGGTTCCGAAGGCTCTCTCTCTGTCGCATGCGCGGGGCGGCCGTACGGGTGCGAGAGAGACGGCAGCGGGCTTGCGTAACCATGACCGGGACCCCGAAGACCCCCCGGGATCCCCGGCGGGATCGGTGGGCGGGGCGGGTCCCCCGGGACGCCATAATCATAATGCCTAGTGTCGTTGGCCCCTGACCCGTGCAGGCGATGCGAGCTCTACATCTCTGCCGTCTTGCCACGCGCCTCGCACGCCTTGCGTCCATCTCTGTCACGTTTCTGCCACCGCGGACCGAGCGCTTTTTAATTTTGGATAACGTTTGTGGGAATCGCGAGTACCACACACTGCAATATCTTTCGCCGGCACACCGTGGGCCACAGGACCGTCGAGGGTGGCAAAAACACTAATAGCGGTTTGAGCTCCAGAGTCGTTTGAATCGAACGTGTGACCCCACCAATGGATTCCTCTTTCGGAGACTTATCCATCGGTGGGGACACACCGATGGATTTGAGTCCTATTTAGCGACTCTGGAGCTCAAAACGCGTCTAGAATTTTGCCGCCTCCACCGGTCTTCTGGCCCACTGTGCTCGGTGGCTGCAGGCGTGGTCTTGGAGAGTGCACCGACGCGGGATTGGTATTAATGGATGAGGCTGGAAAAGGTGGATCAGGTGGGGAGCTAATGGACGCCGAGTCATTAATGCTTCACATGGTGCTCTGTGTGCAACTTCCGGCAGAGGGGCTGTCACTCAATCAGCCGGCAGAAAGTAGCCCGGGCTGGCGGATGAACCCGCCGACAGAGGTCAACTTTGCCAAAAGAGATAAAGAATTCAGAGGCTTAGCGAAACCAGTAATACCCCTAATTAAGCCACGGCGTTTCAATGGATTCCGTGCTGCTTTTGTCGGCTCTACGTCCCTTTCTTCTTTTCTTTTAAGTCACTTTTTGTTTGCTGGCTGTTTCGGGTAAATGACAGTTGGCCACTGCAGGTCGCCTTGGGCAGCTACGCTACCCGCATCTCTGGACGCCAGCCAAGCGAAGAGAGCAAACGTTGTGCGGCCGTGGAGGCCGGCAGGCAGTCAGGCAGGCAGGCAGTCAGACAGGCAGGCAGACAGACAGTCAGACAGTCAGACAGACAGACAGACAGACGGACAGGCAGGCAGGCCGTCCTGCGGAGGTTCAGTGAACGTGATGGTTTGCCCGTCCTTGCCGTAACAAGCTGGCCCAACCGGATCGAGCCGGAGTAGCCTTCAAGTTCAGCCAACTCAAAATTCGGGACAAGAATGTACACGAGAGCGAGGCTTTCGGTTTTGTGGGTACACTCTAACAGCAGTTTGGGTTGAGAAAGTCAGCGAGTTCTGCTGGTAGACGGTTTTGTATGAGATGTAGCCCGATTTCGGGCGAAACGTGCTAGGACTCTTTAGTTTCGGGAGAACATTATTTTTCCTTGACCCTGGGTTTAAACTGTTCGGGCAGTGACTCCTCGCTTCGCGGCTCTGACGGTGCAAACAGACTCTCCCCAACTCTTTGCACGCTCTTTGCTGCGGGGATTAGATTCCAGTGGAGTTGGCCGGCATTGGCAACAGGTCGGCGGCCTTGGCCTTGCCGTGGGGCGAAAACGGCACAGCTTCCTTTTATACTTTTGTTTTTTAATCTCTTTTGGAACTGAGATCAGCCCGGCGCGCGGCACGGCGGATATTTAAAATGGAAGTTCCTCCCCCTTGGAGCTGGACCTCAAAACAAACGCCGCGCACTTGTCAGACCCACGTCCTGTTGGATTTCACTGTCGCGTTTAATATTTGACAAGTTTCAGTTTCACATGTCGTGCGTTTCAGATATGTTGTTAACGGTGCGGGAGTGGGCTGAGCGCCACTGTTCATTTTCTCCGTCGTTAGAGGGAGAGTGTGCGTGGAGAGAGAGAGAGAGAGAGAGAGAGAGAGAGAGAGAGAGAGGGAGAGAGAGAGAGAATGTGTGTGCGTGTGCTCGGGGCGGCCCGGAAAGAGGTACGATACTGGCGAAGTTTACGCAGCGCGCTACTCCAGGCCCCGGGCAGTAGGTGGCCGAGGCGAGGCTAGGCCCGCCCAGGCCAGCCCAGGCTAGCGCAGGCCTGTGTAAGACGACGACGTGGCGGTAGGTGGGCTGCCTGAGCCGAGGAGGCCGTGGTGCCCCGAGGTCATGTAGGGCATGTTGGGAACTGCCGCACAGTGGGCCAGAAGACCGGTGGAGGCGGCCAAAACACTAGACGCGTTTTAAGCTCCTGGGTCGCTAAATGGGACTCGAATCGGGCGTGTGACCCCACCAATGGATTCCTCTCCGGACGAGGAATCCATTGGTGGGGTCACACGTTCGGTTCGAGTCCCGTTTAGCGGTCAAGCTCTAAAATTGCGGCAACCTCCACCGGTTTTCTAGCCCACTGTGCGCCGACCCTCGCACAAGCCGTCCTCTGTCGCTCGGCGCGCTTGAGACTGGCTTCGGTCTGGTTGACTTCCAGGCATTCTAGTTTCGTCGGACACGGCGGCATTGATACGGCAGTGGATCGATTTTCCTCGCTGTGTGTGTGTGTGTGTGCAGCGAATCCCCACCTATTTCCGGCGCCTTGTCACGCATCGTGACCGGATGTATGCGTCCGGACGCTGAATTTCCGGTCGCCAAATTGGTCGCCACACACAATGGGCCCAAAGTCTAGCGACCCCTGAACCGACGAAACCCCCGAAACCCCTACCGGAGTCCGTCTTTCATTAGGGCCTTGGCTTCGTCTCGCTCGTCTTCGAGAGAGAGAGAGAGAGAGAGAGAGAGAGAGAGAGAGAGAGAGAGACGCCAAACGGCGATCGTGGAGCTATGCAGGGATTGTGGCAATTGGCGCTATCACCATTGGGAGAAAAACAATACACTCATGAACTCTCTCTCTCTCTCTCTCTCTCTCTCTCTCTCTCTCTCTCTCTCTCTCTCTCTCTCTCTCACACACACACACACACACATTGTTCCCTCCCCCACACTAAAAGCGGATGCTGAAAATGTGCTCTCAGTGCTTGTTATTTCATCGTACACACGCCGTGTTTACTTTTTGCCAAATTATCGGCGAGTGAACTGGGCTGTGACACGCACTTCGCTGATTGGCTGGGCAATCTTAATTAAGAGATACTTGGATCGGATTTTCTTGTTGCGCGTGGAGAGGCCGGGCGCCTTTCAGGAAGAAGAGAGCGAGATGAAAGAAGAGAACGCCTCTCGCTTGCTGCCTCTAACTTCCCTGGATTTCTGTGATAACGTGTAACGCGAAACTGGACCACACCGTCGAGAAAACTAGTGATGCCTCACCGTTTTTTTTTTTAAAGGTTAATTGGAAATTAGAAACTGCTGCAGTGTTGGTAAAATCTTAAGACAGCGTTGAGTTTCGGATTAAAGAATTCTCGCTAGACCACCACCGAAGGCGGTCTCTTGTTTGACACAACATCCGTAGCGACGTCCCCCTTCCCCGCCCCGAAACTAAACCCCAAATTCGTTCCCGACCAGCTTGTCCGGGACCTCGGCCACGAGTTGGTCCCGATTGTTTTCGAGTGAGATGCTTTAATCCCACGGAACGGCGTCCCGGATCTGGGTCAAGAGGGGACTGCATCCGGGCTTAATACGACTGGCATCGGCAATCGGTGTGGGACTGGCGCACCCCAGAAGGCCGGCGGTGGCGGCCAAAAGACGCGTTTTGAGCTCCAGAGTCGCTAAATAGTTCTCGAATTGGACGTGTGACCCCACCAATGGATTCCTCGTTCGGAGAGCAATCCATTGGTGGGGTCACACGTTCGATTCGAGCGCCATTTAGCGACTCTGGAGCTCAAAACGCGTCTCGAGTTTTGGCCGCCGCGCCGGACTTCGGCCCACTGAGCGGCCGCTCCATCGCTCTATCCAGCGCGCCGCATTTTTACACTGTCTATCACGCCGGGCGCGTGCCTGGAGCCGTGCCTGGAGGCGGCCTGGAGCCGTGCCTGGAGGCGGCCTGGAGCCGTGCCTGGAGGCGGCCTGGAGCCGTGCCTGGAGGCGGCCTGGAGCCTGCGCTGCCCGACGGTTCGGCCGCCGGATCGTCCGGGTAGCAGCGCGCGGGAATGGAACACTGGTAAACTGCTAGATCCCCTGTTTCAGCGAATCAGTTTGCTGAAATCAGCGTCTTGTCATGTCCAGATTTCCCCATTAATGCCGGGGGTTTTGCCTAGCTTGTTTCGCGAAGTCTCAGCGTAACGTTGCTCAAGCGTGATACCTTTAGTTTTCCAGAAGCCGTAGCTCAGATGCTGACCATGGAATGCGTCTGCCTACCGCCCGTCCCGTCCCGTCCCGGCACTGGCCCGGCAGGCGCAGTCGAAATTTTTCCGTGTCGCGGTAAAGGTGGAGGTTCGTGCCCGGCCGGCCTGCCCGTAGCTCCGTGTCCGGAGGGGCGCAACCGTGTCCCGTGCACGTCGTTTGTCCTTGTCAGTGGCGCGGCGAAAAAAGCGGGAGGAAAACGAGTGTTTGAACCCAAGGCCGCGTCCGCCCACCACCGCCGCCGTCGCCAGTTTTAGGTCCAGAAAAATGCGTGAGGGTGCGGTTGATTACGCCGTTTCGCACGCGCGTTAAATAAATTAATCAGAGTTATCCGTCCTTTTTTTTCGGCGGCATTGCAGCCGTTGGAGTGCGACGCTCCGAGGGCAACAACGTGACTTTTCAGCAGGATAAGGACGCAGAGGACTTTCGCTGTGTGTGTGTGTGTGTGATGAAAAGGACTCCAAGTGAGAGAGAGAGAGCGCTACCCGTGACCTTCTCACGCTCTCTGTCCAGCTGTTCGGTGACCAGCTCGCAGCAGAGGTCAATCCTTGAAGGGTCCCCTGCCCAACTCTTTACCCTCTGCGATAAGAATGACACTCAACGAAAGATGCAAAAAATAAAATGCAAGGAAACTTGAACTGACCATGAATGCAAATTATGATGGTTGTTACTCTTTTTTTTTTGTGTGTGTGTGCTTTAGGGGTGGATAAAAAAAGGTAGGTTTGCCCGTCCGCAGTCGTGCATTCTGTACAATGCTTAAAATGGGGTGACGATATATTTGCGGCAATGGTCCGCCCGCCCGTCTGCCTGGGCGTCACTGGCCGCTGGTCCCACCACAAGGCAGTGTGCCCACGCCACCCCCAGAGGGGGCCCGAAGGGAGCCAGGGGCGCAAGGCCCCACAATAGGCCGAGGTCCCCAAACAGGGGCAATGCCGGGACAATGCAGGTAGGTCGCCCCTCGCGGGCTGCCCAGAAGCCCCAGCTGGGGCCACGCCTGCACACACACACACACACACACACACACACACACACACACACACACACACACACACACACACAGAACCACTCTGACTTTGAGACGAGGCCCAGTATTTGGATTCCGAGTCCGCTGCTGTGTCGCAGTGGAGTGGCATTGGCTGTGACTCCTCGTCAACGCCAGGGCGGCCACGGGCTGATCTCGGTCACTGCCCCCCGTTTTCCACAATCCCTAGTAACGCAAATTGACCCGAGTTGGTTCGCTCGATGACAGTACTGCTGGGCCCATTTGTAAAGGCGGTCTTTGCTCACGGATCTGGCGCTAGAAATCTCATATTCGTGGCCACCGACCTAAAAACAAAGTGTGCAGTAAGTGAAATTCACGTCTGCTGTTGATTTAAAGAAAAACAACAGGTTTTTTTTTGTTTTTTGTCTTATTTTTGGGGGGGCAAGGGAGGTTGTGGTCGTCGCGAGGGACGTCCCGTCACGCGTTCCCCGCGCGGCCCATTCAACCCGGCCAAGTGGCGCTGCGATTCTTGGCTCTGTCTCTCTCGCACGCCGCGGGACGCGCCGTGAGAGAGAGCGAGAGAGACGACACCAGCGTAATGAATGTGCCGGGCGTCGTCGGGCAGCCCGTAAATACAGCCCAATATCAGTTCCGCACCGGCCCGGCCCGGCCCGGCTCTGATAATTGGTTAATCAGGTCTTCCCTCTCCCACCCTTGGGCGCCGCACCCTCAGCCCGGCCCTCCCTGGCCTCCAGCCAGTCTCGCTGGCAGTGCTGGCCGTGCTGGCGTCCACACGCTGGGATATTAACTGAAGCAATGACTCGCCTGAGCCCCGGAAAGCCTCGCACCGAAAGCTTAATCAATTAAAGTTGGGGCCTCTTCGGCCGAGGGGGACCGAACCGAGTCAGTTGCTTATTTCTCAATTTTTTTTTCGAGGGGGGACGCCGTCAGCCGCCATCGACGGGGGTTTCAATTTCCTGCCTGGCTTGTAGTCCCCCGAGTCGGACTTATTTGCGTGGGATTCCTCGCTGGCAGGCACGGCCAGGCACGGCCAGGGCCAGGCCAGCGCGCTCCTGGGGGACCCTTCCCCACCTTGCAGGGCCTGTCTGTCTGCCTGCCTGCCTGCCGGTCTTAAGGGTTCCTCCGGGGCAGGGGCGGTGGTGCGGCCGGATCTGACGGCCCGCGTCTAGTCCCGGCCAACGGGGACACGTCATGACGCCTCACAGTGGGCCAGAAGACCGGTGGAGGCGGCCAAAACTCTAGACGCGTTTTGAGCTCCAGAGTCGCTAAATGGGACTCGAACCGAACGTGTGACCCCACCAATGGATTGCTCTCCAAACGAGGAATCCATTGGTGGGGTCACACGTTCGGTTCGAGTCCTGCTTAGCGACTCTGGAGCCCAAAGCGCGTCCAGAGTTTTGACCGCCTCCACCGGTCTTCTGGCCCAATGTGCTCCAGCAATTTTTGAAAAAATCCACCAGTGTTGGTGCAGACGCATTCGGGCCGCCTCGCCGGCCGGGGATCCCTTCCCTAACTTCTCCTCTCTCTCCTTCCCGTCCCTTTCTTCCGTTCCGAAACTTTCTGTCTCTCCCGCCTGTCCCTCCAAGACGAAATAAGCGTCTCTTCTATAACACTTGTCGGTGACAAAGTGCGGCCGCTCATGTTAGTGGAGTGCAAATGTTCTTGAGAGCGCGAAGGGGGTCCGCCCCGCCCCGCCCCGCCCGGCCCCGCCCCTGCTGCGACAGGTGGGGCGGGGCGGGCGAGATGGCCGGGCTGCCGGCCCTCCAAACACTCGGCGTAAAAGCGCGAATTTGTCTCGGAAGGGATTTCACTAGCGCACTCCGGCGGCCGGGTGCGAAACTAAGGCCGAGGAGATGGGGTGTCGAAAGAGAAGCCGGGAGGGGGAGGGGGAGGGGGGGAATCTGGTGCGACGCGGCGGACGCGGCAACGCGACAGCACAGCTGTGCGGTGAAACTCCTTTTAGCGTAATTGTGGGCAACTCTGGCCGGTGGGGCAGGCTCTGCCGGGCCGGGCCAGGCCGGGCTACCCCCGCCGGTGGGCCCGAGACGGGCACGAGCCCTGCATCTGCGCCCCCCGGGGCCCCAAGGTCGGCCAAGGGTCACACAGAGGACCGACGCAGCCGGCCAAAACTCTAGACGCGTTTTGAGCTCCAGAGTTGCTAAACAGGACTTGAACCGAACGTGTGACCCCACCAATGGATTCCTCGTTCGGAGAGCAATCCATTGGTGGGGTCACACGCTCGGTTCGAGCCCCATTTAGTGACTCTGGAGCTCAAAACGCGTCCTGGATTCTGACCACTCCACCGGCCTTCTGGGCCACTGTGGGTCCCTCCCACGGGCCCGTCCGTAAATTAGGCCCAGCAGCTGGCCGATGAAATGGGGAGAGTAAACTTTGGCCGTCATATGTGGGACTGGCTCCGCTCCCCAAATTGGACCTCACACGTCGCGTCCTTGACGTAACATCAGGCTGCTCCCGCGCTGTCTACCCTAGAATCTTTCAAAGAGTTTCAGAAAAAAAAACTGATCGAAATTTCCACTCTTGCTTGATACAAACATGAGGCAAAATATTTGCGTTGCTGTCAGTCCCTTCGTGATGAATCTGAGCATTCCTTGCAGCGCTGCGGTGGATCACGTGCTTCTCGGTGCACTGTTGGCTCGGCAGCTACACAAACACACCTAAGCACCCCGACCATGCCCATGCCCGGCGGGGGGCTGGCTGGCTGGCCGGGTGGCTCGCCTCAAGCTGAAGGCCTGTTTGCGGCTATCTCGCACGTACCGGCACCTGACTTACACTGCCAAAGACCGATGGAGGTGGTCAAAGTTCTAGACGCGTTTTGAGTTCCCTCGCTAAATGGGCCTCGAACCGGACGTGTGACGATACCAATGGATTGCTCTCCGAACGAGGAATCCATTGGTGGGGTCACACGTCCGGTTGGCGTCCTGTTCAGCGACTCTGGAGCTCAAAACGCGTTTCGAGTTTTGTTCGCCTCCACCGGTCTTCTGGCTGCCGCGGCGCAGTTGTCGAATCGTTCCAGTCATGGTTCAGTACGTGAGAGTGCCCCAGGGAAGCGACGTGGCCGTGTCCTGCCGGGCGCTTTGAAAGCCTCCCGGGGAGCTGGGAGCTCTTTGAAGAGCGCCGGGAAGGTGGTTACCAACACCCGCAGGGTGCCCAGAGGTACGTGAACCTGTGTAGGGGGTCCATCCGGCATTCTCGGCTCCGGGCTGCCCGGGTCTGATGGCGGAGGCGACCATAAATCCGAGTCGGCAACCCTATCCCTATCCCATATTCCAGCTCAAGCTCACCGCACCTTCGCTCGCACCGCCCGGCACCGCCCTTCCCCCGCCTCTGCACTTTCTCTTTCATTCTCCTGATTGGCTGTCCCTTTCCCTTCCCTGTCGGTCTTCTTGTGTTTTTTTCTGACGATCAAGCGCTTTGCCGGAGTTGGCTTCCCCCGGGTCGCCCGGGTCTGAAGACGTCGGGAGGCAGCACCCTTATTTTGGCAATCCGTCCGAAAACGATCTGGCGAAGGATCCATCCGCGAGGCGCCGAAAAATCGCATCGATTTGAAACACAAATTTAGCAAGCGAATCTCGCGATTCAGCACCGAAGTCCGCGGAAATCGTTTTCAGTGCGAAACAAACAAACACAAAGTGAAACAGGCGTTGTTTTCTGGGTCTTTTTTCCGGCTTGCCCCGGGGCCAATTTTTTTGAAGTCGTTCCACTCTTCCGGGTCGACGCTTCGCGCCGCTCCGCCCCGCCCCGCTCCGCGCGCCCTCGCTGACAAAGACGATTCGTCACTAGCTCATCTCGGGAGCCAAGCTCGGTATTTCGGCGGCTGCCCCACACCACGACGCACCAACAGTGGGCCAGACGACCGGCGCAGGCGGACAAAACTCAAGACGCGTTTTGAGCTCCAGAGTCGCTAAACAGGACTCGAACCGAACGTGTGACCCCACCAATGGATTCCTCGTTCAGAGAGCAGTCCATTGGTGGGGTCACACGTTCTGTTCGAGACTCATTCAGCGACTCTGGAGCTCAAAACGCGTCTAGAATTTTGACCGGTCTTCTGGCCCACCGTGCGCCAGCCACGCTCCGCTGCCGCAACGTTCGGCCATCTCCCTGATCGCCCAGCGCCACGCTCAGGCTCCGTTCCGCCACGCCACCCCGAGGCGCCCCGGCGCTCCACCACAACCACGCCCCGCCACGCCACGCTCAAACTACGCGCCGCCTCGCAGGGTTGTTGCTCTGCGCATAAAGCCGGGCGAGGGTTATGGTGACTGGAGCGCATCGCCACGGCCCGGCGCGCCGCGCCCGCCACGCCCCGCCACGCCCCGCCACGCCCTCAAAACATTAATGAGTGGAATTCAGCGCAGCAACGCGAGCCCAGCGCTGTAAACGAGAATAAAACGGGTGCGGGTATTTGAACCCGCGACTTAGTCCTCGCTGGCGGCTCGCTGGAGCCGTCCTATACACAGTGTGCGTGCGTTCGGTAGGTTGACACGTAGTCTAAGAATCGGTAGGTTTGCTGAAGCAATCGGAAAGTCATTGGCAGATTTAATTTTTTTTCAAAGAGACAGAGTGGAAAAACCTTTGGAAATGTGAATTTTTTAATACTTGTTACGAAATGGCTACACATATTTTTCCTGGGTTCATTCGCTTTCATTATCTTTTAGAGACATCACATTCAAATGTGGTCCTGTGTTGGCGGCGACCCCTGCTTTTTGTTAGTTTGTGTTTCTGTCGTTTTCATGCTTTTGCTGCATCGGTAAAAATAGAAGGCTGCTCATTGGATCGGACATGGCACGGCCCGGCAATAACAAGAACTGTTTGCCGGGCGTCCCTCGCAGTGTAGTGCCGCGCCGTGCCCCAAACAAAAAAGAAGCTTGGGGGACGAAAACGCGCACAGTGGGACGCATCACAGTGGCTTTGCCAGAAGACCGGTCAGCGCGAAACTCAACGGTTTTGACTCCGATCGCTAAAGGGCCACCGAACGTGTGACCCACCAAGGTTCCTCTCCGAACGGGTCCATTGGTGGGGCACACATTGTTAATCCCCTTAGCCTGGAGCTCAAGCGCTGAGAGTTTTGGCCGCCTCCACCGGTCTTCTGGACCACTGTGCGCATTCCCGGTCGCATCTTATTCCGCAATGTGCCCCAGATTTTCCCGGCCTTTGCCGCGCTGGCTGTGCAGGTGGCCTGATTATGTTGGAATGGCTCCCCATCTTCAGTCACTGTCGCGCTTGAGCTCCGCAAGGGGCCTTGCCCGGCTATGCCCGGCAAGTCTCATTAGTGGCTGTCAGCAGCCTCAAAGCCACAGAGCCACGAGCACTCAGTCCACGGCGGCAAGCCCCCCGGCCAGCCAGTCCCGTATCGCAACCGCCGTGGATGTGGCCGAGATTTGGGGCCACGGCCTTTGAAGGTGCTAATTGTGTCACGGGTTCGACTCCCCGCGGGGCGCGCGCCGCCGACGCCCCTTTTTGATGAGTCCGCCGGCGTGAATTTGATCCTCGCCTCCTGCAAGCGCTGCCTGCAAGCCCTGCAAGCAGTCGGTGCGATCCGTCTTGGGGACACTGCCAAACAGGAAAGAAGTGGGGAGGGGGGGCTAAGCTGGGAGGGGCTAACCTCTGTCGCAGCCCTCGGGTGTCGTGCCGGGAAGTGTTCGGGCCGTGACGAACTAGCAGTCTGCAGGGACTTTGGACGGAGGGGTAAGGAGCTTGGAGGGGGGATTAATGGGCAGGTAAGGCAGGTAGGCGTGAAAGGAAAGGCCTGCCCTCGCCGTGCCCGCCGTGCCGGGGAGGAAGATGTTGAGTAGGGTTGGAGACAAGCACGCCAAACTCTCCCTTCCGTTCGCCCCCCAAATATTTTTTCTTGTTTTCCCAGTGGCTGCCCCAGCGGCTGCCCATCCCCGCGCATGCTGGCCCAGAAATGCGACGCCCGACAAAGTTTTTCAATATATCTCTGCAATGATGGCCGTAATGCCTTCATAATTTCAGCCTCGAATTTACGCGCCGTGTTGACTCGGTCCTACCGGCATCGGTAACAGGAGAGAGAGAGAGAGAGAGAGAGAGAGAGAGAGAGAGAGAGAGAGAGAGAGAGAGAGAGAGAGGAGGGGCACTGCAGCTACTGTGCGTCTCTGGAGGGAAGTGCATTGATCCAAAAGGTCAGCACGCCGTATCCGGGCTGCCAGAGTGGTTTCCGGTGACACGCTGCCAGGCACAGAGAGAGAGGGGGAGGGGAGTGAGAGGGGCGGGGGGTGTTGCCAGGTCTGCCGCATGGCAGTCAGTTGATATTGATACCACGTTCAGATGGACGAGAAAAAAAAGACATAAAATAGGGTGGATCTTTTGATGACTGGTGATTAGCTCGCATTAATGAAGGATAGTACAGTGTGCCTTCGGCAACGCCACAAATCATGCCGGCTAGCGGGTGGTGGGGGGGGGGTGAGGTGGTAATGGTGAGTGGCGAAGCCAAATGGGGCGTTATAGTGCGGTGTTTGCTTTACAGTGTGGCACTGCACACACACCCTCTTTTACGCGCCGGCCAAAGTTTTCTTTCTGATTAAAATGGCAGAAACAGGTAAATTGCTTTCACGCCGCAGTGCTGTGGCCATCCCGCCTGCGGTGCGTCGATTTTGATTCACAAACGCCTGCCGTTCCGAAAATTGGATTTTGAGGGGACGTCCCAAAGTGACAGGCAAGCCGACGCGGTGTCTCTCGCAGCACTCGGGCAGCGGAAAATGCCGCGACTCTGAGGGAACGTGTTGGCAGGTACTCGCTGCAAGGCGGTGCAAGTGGTCCCTTGGAGCCCACTAGCGCTCGGCTCGCGGAGTGAACGACCGGCCTGCGAAGCGCACTGTCAAGCACCAACGCCGCGACGACCCACAGTGGGCCAGAAGACCGGCGGAGGCGGCGAAAACGCGTTTTGAGCTCCAGAGTCGCTAAATGGGACTCGAACCGAACGTGTGACCCCACCAATGGATTCCTCGTTCGGAGAGCAATCCATTGGTGGGGTCACACGTTCGTTTCGAGTCTGTTTAGCGACTCGCTTCACCGTCGCCAGGGGCGCTGAACCCTGATGTGCGGGCCAAGTTCGCGCCGAGATTGCTCCACCTAAATACCCGCGGGGCGATGCTACGCGTGCCGTGGACACAGCACTTCTCGGAGGCGCTGATTATTTCAAGGCGGCCGCCGACAGATCCTCGTTTTCGCAAACTTCGGGCTTTGGAATTACAGCAGCGAGTTCGGCGCGCTCACGCAGCGTCCGCCACTGTTAAAAATGACGACCATTTGCAGCCTTGTTTGTTTACAGCGGCCACTGCTTTCGGCCAGTCTCTGCAGAAATTGCGTCCTAACGGGATGCCATCACTCCGAGACGGTCCGCAGTGGGCCAGAAGACCGGTGGAGGCGGCCGGAACTCGAGACGCGTTTTGAGCTCCAGAGTCGCTAAATGGGACTCGAACCGAACGTGGGACCCCACCAATGGATTCCTCGTTCGGAGAGCAATCCATTGGTGGGGTCACACGTTCGGTTCGAGTCCCATTTAGCGACTCTGGAGCTCAAACCGCGTCCAGAATTATAGCCGCCTCCGCCGATGCCTAATTCACTTTCAAGGCGAGATTGACGAAGATGAAAGTTTAATCCCGCCGCTAACGCGCATGTGATAACACTGACCAATCAGAGAGCGCCACCGCATCTCAAGGACGAGCGCCTTTTTTATTTCCCAGATTATTATACCGAATAAAACGGGCAGATAAAAGTCTCTTTATTTTCTGCTGCTTGCCTCCGCAGCCTCGCCAGCCTCGGCGTGTTGACTGGATATTAAAAGGACCGCGTGCCCGCAGGCGTCGCTATCTGTCTCTGTCGCACTCGTGGGCCTGCCCGCGGACCCCGCCAAGGCCCCGCAGGGGTGCGAGAGAGACAGAGCGAGCGCATCGCCGAGGAGGGAGCCGTTTCAAGGCCACGTCAGCGGTTCGATTTATGCATTAATCTGCACCAGTCGGCTTTCCTCCCTTCCCGGGAAACGCTCTCGTTTTTCTCTTCCCTTTCCCCGGGCTTTCCTTAGCAGTGTGTTTCGCGGCGTGACACGTCTGTGGCGGGCGACGCACAGACGGAGACGGGAATAACAAAGAAGGCGGAAAAAAAGGAGCAAATATGAAAAGCAATGAGAGAACTTAATGCGGACGCTAGTACAAAAGCCGGCCGCTGAAGCGTGAAGGCGACGTCTGGGCGTAATGCCCGCCTAAAGCGTGTCCTACACTGCAAAACAACAACAACAACAATGTTGCTTTGCGATTTAAGGTGGAGAGGGTATCCCCCGTGATGAAGCAGAGACGGCCTGTGAAGCTCTTTCTTACTTTCGCAGCCAAAAAGTTGCCGCCTCTCCGGGGATTCTTGTTTTCCACTCCATCTTCGACTAATGAAATAATTTGCGGCCCTGCGAGAGAGAGAGAGAGAGAGAGAGAGAGAGAGAGAGAGAGAGAGAGAGAGAGAGAGAAGGCCTGGAATCCATCACAGCGGGAGCAAATTATTATACTCCGCCTGAAAAAGGAGCGCAACTATCCCAGCCGGCGTCAAAGCCATCGCCGAACTGTTTGTTGCTCTTGTTTCGGCTTCACAGTCGCGCACGCATTGAGAAAAAAAATATAAGAAATAAAGAAAAAAACTTTTCTTGTTTTTTTTTGTTTGTTTTTGAGTCGGATCGACGTCACCGAGAAGGAGCCGCGTCGCTCGAGGCCTCGGCGCGCGTCAAAAGACCCCATCACGGCATTGAAATATCTCTCCTTAGCGATTTGCATACACTTAAACGCGCTTTTATTTGCATAACTGCAGAGAGGGAGGGAGAGGGCGAGAAAGACGGAGAGGGGCAGAGAAAAAGAGGAATCAGCACACGCGTGGTTGAGGTCGTGGACCGCAGGTGACACTTCGTATAAAAGATATGGCACTTTTTTTAAAAAAAAAAATTCACATTTTTAGACAAGCAGTTAAGTTTTTCTTTTTGTGTGCCTTTTTGGGCGGCCGTGGGCGTGAGGCGCCAGTCCTCCTGAAATCCCAACAGGAAGCTCAATACCCAATCGTCTGGAAGAGCGGCTGGGCGGCCGGGCCTGTGGCAACTCGGTTATAGGGTAACTAAGGGCAAAAAAGGGGGCCTTTGATGCAGACAATCAAGTCCAGTGTGGTAGTCAAGGTGGCCGCCGCACAGTGGATTTGCCAGAAGATCGGAGCTGGTGGCGTTAACTCCAGACGCGTTTTGAGCTCCAGAGTCGTCGCTAAATAAGGGGACCAAACCGGGCGCGAGTTGACATTGCAGTGCCCTCACACTGGGCATGTTCACTCGAAGCCTGAAGCAAGCACTGACCCGATTGCCAAGTTGATTTTCCACCAAGACAACAGAGGTGGACATACACATACACACACACACAACGAAACAACTGGTCGCGTTAATCCCAGGCCTTGTGCATCCCATTGCGCGCCGACCCATTCACTGTTGTGGCGGCGCCATCGCCAGGCCACCGCGTCGCACAGTACACGACAAAAAAAGGAAAAAAAGAGAAACAGGCAAAACCAGAAACACTTCTAAAAATAGCCGGCTGACTAATACGTCAGTCGACAGTGAAACAATGCGGACTTTGTTTTGGCGGGGAGCCCCTGCTGTGGCGGGGGTAGGCAGGCCCGCTCCACTGCCGCGCGCAGCGTGTTGCCTATCGGCCGCTTCGCAGGCGGCTGGCTGCGGCTGGCCGCGCACAGTGGGCCAGAAGACCGGTGCAGGCGGCCAAAACTCCAGACGCGTTTTGAGCTCCAGAGTCGCTAAACAGGCCTCGAACGAAGCGTGTGACCCCACCAATGATGGATTCCTCGTCCGGAGAGCAATCCATTGGTGGGGTCACACGTTCGGTTCGAGTGCCATTTTAGCGACTCTGGAGCTCGAAACGCGTCTGGAGTTTTGGCCGGCTCCACCGGTCTTCTGGCCCACTGTGCTGCGGCCGGCTCGGCAGCACCGGCAAATTTCTAATCGTTGGGCGCGACCCAAACCGATCAGCGGCCGCAGAGGCGCGGCACGACCGCTAGCTTGAATAATCCATTGTGGAGTGCGAGGGGACGAGCAGGGACGAGCCGGGTCGCCGCACAGCGGGGCAGAAAACCAAGGGAGGCGGTCAAAATAAATCCCGTGCGGTATTTGGACCGCCTCCACCGGTCTTCTGGCCCGCTGTGCGCCTGGAAACGGGCTTTTTGAACAGACTGTACTCGCTGCCAGTTGATGAGCCGTAGCCGTAACACGGTTGTGCAAATGCCCGCCATTGGGCATCATTGCGGCGCCAGCCTTCATCTAACCCCTTTTCTTCTTCTTTTTTTATGTGAGGTAATTCGGTGGCCGGGACACGGCGTGGCGCGCTTTCGTGTCATTTCAAGCGAAACTGCAAATGAAAATGCGAAGCCCGAAGGGGGCACCGCCTTCACATGAAGGGCCCCGAGTTATGGGGCATTGTGCAATTCAAATTGTGGCTCTTGTTGTTTACCCGTCATGAATACTTTATCGTGTATGTTAATTTAGCGGCGCGCCCCGTCTTTCCCCCCAACAGTGCTGCCGCCTATCGGAATCGTTTGTATGCATCCGGCGCCTAATTGTGCCCGGCCGGTTAGGGGGCCGTCCCTAACGAGTGATGCAGCGCAGTGGGTTTGACGGAAGACCCCGGACGCGTTTTGAGCTGCAGAGTCGCTAAATGGGACTCGAACCGAACGTGTGACCCCACCAACGGGTTGCTCTCCGAACGAGGAGTCCATTGGCGGGGTCACACGTTCGGTTCGAGTCCTGTTTAGCGACTCTGGAGCTCAAAACGCGACTTCGGTCTCGGCCGCCTGCGCCGGTCCCCTGGCCCAGGGCGTCGACACTGTGGCTCTCGGGCCTGGCAGACAGGAAGTTGGATTGCCGGGCCTCAGCCTCGGCCTTCGCCGTGGGGAGTGGGGAGACTCCGGCAAGCCGTGCCGGAGCCAGTTCGACACGTTCGGCTAGGTAACGACTCGGCGGAGGAAAAATGCTTTCGCCCTTTTTTCCCGCATCTTCCCTCTTTTTACCGTGACACACAAACGATGCGCAGTGTGTAGTGTCATCAGCGGGGCCCAGGGGGCGGGGTGGCGGAGGCAAACCCCACATGTCGCAGATATAAATCTCGTGTGTTCGCTTTTCAGTGGGCTGGCTGGGCCTGGCGGGCCCCGCTGCTCCCTCGAGGTGGCCGTGCTGAAGTGCAGCCCCACCCACAGTGCCCCAGGCAGGGCCGCTGACGGAGCGGGACGTGCACCATGCACTCGCAGTCGCTGATTCCCGCGCTGATAGCACTGTGCTAATGTGTGGAGGGAAAAAAGTGATGACGTGTGTCTTTTTAAACAACTTTAGGTCGGCACTTCCTATTTAATTGTTTTTTACCTTTTTTTCAAAAATAATTTTTTTCACCAAAAATAATTTTTTTCACCAAAATAATTTTTTTCACCAAAAAAATTTTTTTCACCCAAAAAAATTTTTTTACCTAACAATGTTTTTCCACCAAAAATATAATTTTTTATCCCAAAAAATTTTTTTTCACCAAAAATTATTTTTAACTATTATTTTGATACTGTCCAGTGGCAGCTGCTGTCTGAACGTGTTCCTGACCGCCTCGGCGTGGTGTGCTCCGCAGGGCGAACGCAAGAGACGTACTACCCCCACGCGCCGGCGGACGCCGTGGTGAACCTCGAGGCCCAGCAGCGCCATGGCCAGGAGCAACTGCCGCAGCAGCAGGCGCACATCCAGCAGCACGCGTCCTCGGGGGAGCAGCAGCAGCAGCTGGACGAGGAGCCACCCTACTCCATCCGGGGGCCGTACTTCGACACGACGGCCTCCAACAACGTCACGGCCCTGGTGGGCAAGACGGCCTACCTCAAGTGCCGCGTCAAGAACCTCGGCAACAGGACGGTGAGTCGACCCTCTTCGCCGCGGGGGATTTACCGGAGGCGACCGAAACTCTGGGCGCGTTTTGAGCTCCAGAGTCGCTCAACAGGGCTCGAACCGGACGTGTGACCCCACCAATGGACTCCTCGTGTGGAGAGCAATCCATTGGTGGGGTCACACGTTAGGTTCGAGTCCTGTTGAGCGACGCTGGAGCTCAAAACGCGTCTAGAGTTTCGGCCGCCTCCACCGGTCTTCTGGCCCACTGCTGGTGCAATTTGAACTTGCTCCTCGTGGCGCTGGCGGGCGGCGGCAGCCGGCTAATAGTCGTGCTGCGTCGCTGTCTCCCTCCCACTCGCACGGACTGGCCTGCTAGTGTGGAGAGCAGCCGCTGTTGTCTGCGCTGCTGTCGCGTGGACAGCGCTGTGGTCAGGTAGAATACAGGTGAGGGGTTGGCCGGCCGCCAGGCCAGCCAGCCCGGCACGGCAGGGGATGCCAATAATGGTCTGGCCTGCAATCCGCTGCGCTGCGGCCAACCCCGGCCTGCAAGCCCTGCAAACCCTGCCAGCAGCGCCGTGTAACGGGTTCGAGTCCCGGCGGGACCTAACGACGGCCACTTTTTTTTTTTTTTTGAAAGGGGAAACCATGACATGTACTGGTTCTGTTCAATGCCCGTCCTGCCGAAAGCTTTTAACAAAATTGAGGATTTTTTTCGGATCCTGTTTTAATTTTTAAAAAGGCAGTAGAAATCCTAGTCTGGCCATTGTTTACACTTTGAAAAATTCAAGAAGGCGTGATTGGTTGGTTCATTTGAAATGTAAAATTTCTGTACTTTCCCGGATTTAGAAAAGCAGTTTGCCTGTTTTTGAAAACGGCGTGCGGCGCGCTGCGTGGCGCGTGGCGATGGCGTTGCGTTATACACAAAGACTTCTCGAGGCGCGGCGTTAATGGCGGTCTCCTTAATGGCCTGGCTGAGGCCGGCGAGGCCGAGGCGAGGCAGCCTGGCGCATCCCCGGCCCCTCCGCGCCCCTCCGCGCCCCTCCGCGCCCCCGAGGCCCCCGAGGCCCCCGCGCCCCCCAAGGCCCCTCCAAGGGCCGCAGTGGCGGTCGTCGGTACAAATCACGGACGCGTCCCACGGCTATCGCTCCGCGCCAAGTCCCTCACGCACAGTGGGCCAGAAGACCGGCGGAGGCGGCCGAAACTCCAGACGCGTTTTGAGCTCCAGAGTCGCTAAATGGGACTCGAAGCGAACGTGTGACCCCACCAATGGATTCCTCGTTCGGAGAGGAGTCCATTGGTGGGGTCACACGCGAAGTTTTGTGAAAGCCGGCCGTCGTGGGCCTGTTTGGTTGCGGGGTTCGAAGGCGATGGCTCGGCCCGGGCTGGGCTGGGCTGGGCTTCGCATCGGCCGCCGGGTATGCGGTGTGGACATGAATATGGATGCGGCGATGGGGCCGGGCGGGCCGGATGGGGCATTGGGCGTCCATCTCAGGTGCAGCCAGGGCGGCCCGACCGGCGAGCCAGCCAGCGGCAGCCAGCCAAAGCCTCTCCAATTGCGAGCGAATTCCTCGCCCAGGGCCCATTAGTCCACATTCCGCTCGCCAGACACACTGCGAAAAAAACGGGTGGGAACGCCCAATAAGCAGACAACACGGACGCTGTTCACCGCACGCTTCAAAAACTCGCTCTTTTGGAAGAGAGTGTAACTGGTGTCAAGTTGTTTTGTCGAGTCGCCTGCGGCCCTGCGGCGCTCACGTGAACTGCGATGCGAGGCAGCACTTCCTTAATCCCTGCAATCACCGGGCGATCCAAAAGGCCCCGCGGCTGTTTGGCGAGACGAATCAACGAACTCGTGTGGTTGCGGGCGCACTGCAGGCAGCCGCCAGGGCCCGGCCGCGAGCCCCACACGCCTGCCTCCCAGCAGTGGATTAGCCAGAAGACCGGTGGAGGCTGCCGAAACTCTAGACGCGTTTTGAGCTCCAGAGTCGCCAAAAAGGACTCGAGCCGAACGTGTGACCCCGCCAATGGATTGCTCTTCGAACGAGGAATCCATTGGTGGGGTCAAACGTTCGGTAGTGATTCTGCTCAAAATGTCATAATGCCCCGGCTGTGCTCTCGCTTTTCGGGTTTGGTTTCTCCCATCGAAAAACGAAAGGCGCGTTACGACTGGCCCGGGGCCCAATCCCTTTCGCCCGAACGGCTCCATGCATCACACCGAGGCCAGTGCCTACAGTGTTATGGAGCGTCCATGTAAATCACCTCGCAGTCTAAAGAGAATCCCTCGCCAGTTTGTGTCGGCGTGGGGAAGGTCGAGTCATGGACCCCAGCTGGGCCTCGGAGCGGAGAGAAATGATTATCGAAACTAAATTTTCACGTGCTGTCAACGCCTTGTGCAAAAATGTATCAAAACCGCCGTTTGGCATAATTTTATCGGAAACTCACTAATCCAAAGAGGTTGACGCCGCACCGGTTGGATTTTCTCGATGGGTTCCAACGTGACGCAACTTGTGGACCGGATCGCTTAAACGAAACAAATCATCATTTGCGTCATCGGGGGCAGGGCGCGCCCCGATCGAAACTTGTTACGTGATACATGCACGGAGATAATCCAGCGTTTGCCGCTGAATGAGCGCTGGATTTATGATGGCGGTTCAGGTGCTGGGAAAACAGAGGGGGGGGGGGGGGTGAGGTGCCCGGACCGAGGGTCTGTAAGTACGCCAGGGATGCGCCACTGTAGCGGCTGCAGGCTGCCGGCCTGAGCACAGATTCTATGTGCCCTTTCACGTCCGAAGCCCTTCCCCCTCTCTCCCCTGCTTCACTTGACCCGCATCATACCCCGCCCGCGGCCAACGTTAAGCTGATTTGGAAGCAGGGGGCGACGCGAAGATACACTGGATACTTTCCCTCGGCCGGCAACGAGCTTTTCCCTCGGAGGACTTAGGGTGGAGGGGGAGGGGGAGGAATCTGCGCAGGAAGTGTGTGGGTATAAGTCCGCGCCTTAAGAGTGAGAGCAGGCCATCGCGAGCAGTGTTGCCACCTACGCAGGCACCAGTGTCGAAAGGGTTGTCAATCTCAGAGCAGTGGGCCGGTGGAGGGGGCGAAATTCTAGACGCGTTTTGAGCTCCAGAGTCGCTGAATGGGACTCGAACCGAACGTGTGACCCCACCAATGGATTGCTCTCCGAACGAGGAATCAATTGGTGGGGTCACACGGTTCGGTTCGAGGCCTGTTTAGCGACTCTGGAGCTCAAAACGCGGTGGCGGTTGTCGAAAAGCGTCCGAAAGCCTTGCGGACGGCCGGACAGTCAACGGGGGTTCGGACTGCGCACCGCTCTCTCGGCGAATCTGCAACTCTGGCAGCCTCCGGGCGCCCGGTCCAGGAAGCGAAATAATGATGATAATTGCGATCGGTTTCTGCGAGCCGAAAAGGGCGCGCCCTGGACGTGCCGCGAATCGCAATGGAGAATGAATGGACAATGAACTGGTGATGGAGTTTTCGGCGAGGCGCTGATAGCATAGGCACTAGAGATACACGGAGAGAGAGAGAGAGAGAGAGAGAGAGAGAGAGAGAGAGAGAGAGAGAGAGAGAGAGAGAGAGAGAGGACGGGAAGAAAAAAGTGACGGGGGCGAAAGAAGAGGGGCTGATGGCAGCATCCAATAAGGGGGGAATTCCTTTTGCTGCCGAAGACACGATCAGCGAATTGGACAACAGAATAAAGGGAAAATGAGGGAAATAAGAAATGAAAAGAAAAGGTGATCGACGTGGTCGGAGATGGCGGCGTCGGGGGCAGCGTCGCGACGCCTCTCTCTCTCTCTCTCTCTCTCTCTCTCTCTCTCTCTCTCTCTCTCTCTCTCTCTCTCGCCACGGTCACACAATGGGCCAGGCGTTCGCTGCAGGCCAGCCTCGGGCCAGCCCAGATGTATTGCCGCCGCCATTTTTGTTTTCCACTCAATTTCGCACTCCGTTTTGGTCCGCTGCTAAACTTTGGTCCTGTGCCAGGCTCGGGGCCGCCTTCCCTTGCAACTACTTGGGATGCGCGGAATCCGGCGTTACAGACTCAAAGGGTGGCCGCGGCGAGGCGGGCGAGGCAGGCACGCGCAACATCTGGTCTGCCTTTCTGGCCAGCAGCATTTCGGCGGACCGCGCCCAAAGGATGTTCCCCCGTGTCGCTGCGAACCCCTCTCCCTCCCGCACAGTGGATTTGCCAGAAGACCGGCGCAGGCGGCCGAAACTCTAGACGCGTTTTGAGCTCCAGAGTCGCTAAACTGGACTCGAACCGAACGTGTGACCCCACCAATGGATTGCTATTCGAACGAGGAGTCCATTGGTGGGGTCACACGTTCGGTTCGGGGCCCGAGCGACTCTCAGCTCAAAAGCGTCTGGAGTTTGGCCGCCTGCCCCGGGTCCCCTGGCCTTTCCACCTCCTAACTCACGGCTTTGCTCCTGGGGCTTGCCGCCCGGGCCTGTGTTTACGCTATCGGGGGGCTCCCGCTTTCCCAACCTTTTAGGCTCTGGGCCCAAAACGCGTTGGAGTTTTGGCCGGGGCCTGCCCGGGTCCCCCCTGGCCTGCCCACCTACCTTAAAAAGGGGTTTTGCTGGGGTCCTCGGGCTTCCCCCGGCCGGCCTGTCTTACCCCTTTCCTCGGGCTCCCCGCAGTTAAACCAAAAAAATTTTTGGGGGGTTCTCCCGGGGGGCCCGCCCAAATTTGGGTAGGGAAGCCACCCAAATTGGGCCCAAATCCCAGGGCCCAAAAAGGGGCCTGTCCCCCCCTTTCCCCAAAAATGGGGCCCAAGGAAGGGGCTTTTCCCCCCCAAATTGCGGGAAAACTTTTCGCTTTGTTTAAAAAAACCTCCTTGGGAACGCCCCAGGAGTGCGACGGCGACGGAGCGACGAAAACGACTCTGCTGGATCGGGTTGAAGCGAAAGCAGGTCGCCGATGGTATCTAGATAGCTTAATCGCTGGGGAAGTGGCGGTTAGGTCTCGGAAATGATGCCGGTCGTCGGGGCCCCCTCGGAGTGCCCGGGGCGTCGCGGCCAAAGTCAACGGGCCGCCGTCTCTTCTCCTTTCCCGTCCGTTTCTTTCCGTGTCTTCATCTTCCCCGCCACTTGTTTCGCTCGATTCGTTTCGGAGCTCCGACCGGGGCAGTCTTGCTGTCGTCCGGTCGCTCTGCGGCGCTTCCGGGCAGGGACTCCTGCCAGGCCTGCCGGGCCTCCCCGGGCCGGACAGTGGGCCGGAAGGCCGGCGCAGGCGGCCAGAGACGCGCTTTGACCTCCAGAGCCGCTAAACGGGACTCGAAGCCAGCGTGTGACCCCACCAATGGACTGCTCTCCGAACGAGGAATCCATTGGTGGGGTCACACGTTCGGTTCGAGGTCTGCCCGACTCTGTAGCTCAAAACGCGTCTTTGGCCGCCTGCGCCGGTCTTCCGGTCCACTGTGCGTCCCCCAGGCGGGGCCGCTTGCACGACCCCCGCGGAGCACACTCCTCGCAGGACTTCTCCAGGCAGGACGCCCACCTCGTCCTGGAAGGGGGAAATTGGGTTGCTCCCTCGCCGGACTCGCTGGAAGAACAAACTCGATGGTGCACCCCGCTAGCTCCGAGGCCCCGCCCCGCCCCGAGCTTGACAGTGTGTCCCGTTGCAGGTCTCGTGGGTGCGGCACCACGACATCCACCTGCTGACAGTGGGCCGCTACACCTACACGTCGGACCAGCGCTTCGTGGCCAGCCACTCGCCGCAGACCGAGGACTGGACGCTGCAGGTGCGCTACCCCCAGCTCAGGGACTCCGGCATCTACGAGTGCCAGGTCTCCACCACGCCGCCCATCGGCCACTCCATGTACCTCTCCGTAGTAGGTGAGTCACAAGTCCACATGAATTTCGAGTGAATGTCAGTGAATTGCAGCCAAATTTCCTCCAACTTCGGTATGCACTTCAATGATTTTTTAAGAAGTTTTATGAGTTTCGACGGAATTTCACGAATTTTGAAGAATTTTGACTAAAATTCAAAATTGTTTATCGGTGCACAATTTTTTGGAAGTTGCTTCCGGGATTTGTTCATTTCTCCTACCTAAATGTTCGCCTCCTGTCTATTTCGCCTATATTTCGCCAACCTAATAAAAATATTGAATAAAAATATTCAATAAAATATTGCCATTTTTCGCCTACCTTAGTTCGCCTACCTAAAAAAAAATTAAAAAAAAATATTCAAAAAAAAAAACGAAAAATCGGCGGAAAAAAGTGGCAATACGAAAGTCTCAAGGAGACCCGCCGATCAGCTTCGGTGTTCTTATGGAACCGGGCCTTCATCCGACGCTCCCTGCCGCGCAATTCGACAGATTAGTGGGTTCGTTTTGGGGCGGGCCCACCCGAAGTGCGCGGGGTTTCTGTGGTACAGTGAGAGCCCGATTCAGAGGCCTTACCTCAGAGGGGTCACTTTGGGTATTTGAACCCGCGACCCCGAGTGCCGAGTCTAGTCAACTCCTCTACCCTGACCGCTCAGCCACCGAACCAGCTTGGCAGCGGCGATGTCGCAACTCCTCTTGAGCTGCCGTTCGAGAAATCTGGTCCCGAAAAAATGGTACTTTGAGCAGTCTCAAACCCCGGGACCTGCTGTTTCCCACATCATGCTCTTAACCACTGAGCCCCGGGACGCCATGGCCCCCGCCTTGCCTGCGCTGGTACTCAATCTTCTCTGGATATACCCCCCAAGCAATTGGTCGCCAAAAAAATTGTGTATACTACCGGTCCCGAACCCGGGACCTGCCCTTCCCACATCATGCTCATAACCGCTGAGCCCCCGGGACGCCATGGCACTCCCCCTGCCAGCGCGGGTACTCAATCCCTCCAAATAAACCTCGTCAAAAGTGGGTTGCCTCTGCCGAAAAATATGTCATGGTACTAGTCTCGAACCGAGCCCTGCCAGTCAGAAGCGCAGCACTCTAACCCTGCGCTACTTGGTTGCTACGCACAGCGCTCACCCCATCGCCGAAGTTATTATTTGTCCAGCACAAGAAAGATGGGGGGCTTTTGAAGTTTGGCGCTAGGTTAGTGGCGTGCATAGCAACCTGGTAGCGCCGGGGTTTAAGTGCTGCGTTCCTGACTGGCAGGTCTGGGGTTCGGGGCTAGTGCCATGAGCATTTTTCGGCAGAGGCAACCGACTTCTTGACGAGGTCTATCCAAGGGAAAAAGTACCCGCGCTGGCAAGGGGGTCCTGGCGTCCCGGTGGCTCAGGGTTAAAAGCATGAGTGGGGAAACGGCAGGGCCCGGGTTTGGGACCGGTAGTTACACAATTTTTTTGGCGACCAATTTCTTGGGGAGGTATATCCAGAGAAAATTGAGTTCCAGCGCAGGCAGGGCGGGTGCCATGGGGTCCCCGGGGGCTCAGGGTTAGAGCACGTTGGGGAAGGGCCCGGTCCCGGGTTCGGGACCGGTATTACAATTTTTTCGGCGACCAATTGCTTGGGGGGGTATATCCAGAGAAGATTGAGTACCAGCGCAGGCAGGGCGGGTGCCATGGCGTCCCGGTGGCTCAGTGGGTTTAAAAGCATGATGTGGGAAGCAGCAGGTCCCGGGTTCGAGACCGCTCAAAGTACCATTTTTTCGGGACCAGATTTCTCGAACGGCAGCTCAAGAGGAGTTGCGACATCGCCGCTGACAAGCTGGGTTTGGTGGCTGAGCGGTCAGGGTAGAGGAGTTGACTAGACTCGGCACTCGGGTCGCGGGTTCAAATACCCAATGTGACCCCTCTGAGGGAAGGGCCTCTGAATCTGGACTCTCACTGTACCACAGAAACCGCGCGCACTTCGGGTGGGCCAGCCCAATACGAACCCACTAATCTGTCGAATTGCGCGGCAGGGAGCGTCGGATGAAGGCCCGGTTCCCATAAGAACACCGAAGCTGATCGGCGGGTCCCTTGAGACTTTCGTATTGCCATTTTTTGCCGCCGATTTTTTTTTTTTTTTTGTTGAATATTTTTTTTTAAATTTTTTTTATTAGGTAGGCGAACTATAGGTAGGCGAAAAATGGCAATATTTTATTGAATATTTTTATTCAATATTTTTATTAGGTAGGCGAAATAGACAGGTAGGCGAACATTTAGGTAGGAGAAATGATATACTCTTGCTTCCCCTTCACTACATTACAGCCTGCTACTATTTTTTCGAGAAAAATATTTTTGGACCCTTCTCTTTTTTCTCGAGAGGGAACCTCCTCCCCAGTCAATTTTTTTTTTTTTTTTCAAGAAAAATATTGGTGGACCAAACTTATTTTTTGTTTTTTTTTAAAGGAACACATGTTGAATCAAGTTTTTTTTATTTTTAGGAGGGAACAAATTAAGGAAGTTTTTTCAGTGTAGGACCGTGACACTGGCTCCGGCCTAGTCGTTCGGTCTGTCAGAGGTAAATCCTCGCCTGCCCGTGATTCGTACGCGGAACAAACAAACCGGAAACCCGCCTCGGTGCAGTCCGGCCGAAGGGTGCTCGGCCTGGGCGTGCCTCGAACCAGCAATGAACTGGAAACTTTGAGCTGCGGCTGTGCCGAGCCGAGGGCCCGACGCACGCAGGACGGCCAAGCAGAGCCAAGCGAAGCCTGCGCACAGTGGGCCAGAAGACCGGTGGAGGCGGCCCAAAATACCGGACGCGTTTTCTGAGCTCCAGAGGCAAACGTTTCGACGCGTTGGTGCGGGAATTTTCCGGCGCTGCCGGCGCTGCCGGCGCTGCGTGCGGCAACGCCGTGCAGTGTCGAGACTTGTGGCCAGAGGAGTTGGGTGGGCCTGGGAGGGCCTGGGAGGGCCCCTCCCTTGTCCGAAAGCAAATTTCGGCGACGAGGCCTGTCGTCCGCAAGGACCGCCAGGACCGGGGCCTCCACCGCCGCCACCACGGCCACGGCCTCGGCCGGCACCACGGCGACGACCTCTCCTAATCCTCATCAATCCCCTGACCCCAGCCCTGGCCGCCCCGGCCCCACCCAGCACCCGGAGGGCTGCAGCCCGCATACCAATCGCCCTTCGTTAATCGTGGCCCGCCAAAATGAAAGTGACCAGCCGCTGACCGCGCCGCGTTAAAAATGCAAAGACGCTCCTCTTTCTCTCTCTCTCTCTTTCTCTCTCTCTTCTCCCCCCCCCTCTCTCTCTTCTCTCTCTCTCTCTCTCTCTCTCGCACACACGCGTGGGCGGGAAGCGCTAAAGGAGTAACGCCGATTACGTTAAGGGAGGGGGCCAGAGAAATACAGCATTCCATTTCCACCCCTGCGCCATCCTTCTTGTGCTCGTCCTTCTTCTTCTTCTTCTTCTTCTTCTTCTTCTTCTTCTTCTTCTTCTTCTTCTTCTTCTTCTTCTTCTTCTTCTGCTTCTTCTGCATCGTTTCTGTACTTGTTCCGGTGACGTTTCATCAGAACTTCTTTAGAGTGCGGTTTTAATTTTTCCACTCTTTTTCGACAAAAAAAAACACCTCTTCCGTCTTTTGGTTTTTTAAACTCCACTTTTCCGAAAAATTCTCCCTTCTTTGTCTTTTGTAAGTGTCCGTTGCCGTGCGCCCCCTTCCTCCACCGTGCCGTCCTTCCCCTCCCCCCACCGCGCCCCTACCCCCGACCCACCCCCCCCCCCCCCCCCCCCCCCCCCCCCCCCCCTCCCCGGTGTCCGTGGCGCCGGCTTGGCTGCTGCTGCTGACCTACTATGTGCGCCCTGAAAAATCTGCCTCCATCATTCTGGCTTCTGCATTCACTGCTCGACAGCGTTATACAATGACTGGGATTCTTTCTTGGCGTGCCCGGGCTGCGAAGGCTGCCTGCGAAGAACTGCTCCCTTCTCTGTCTCTCTCGCACCCGCCGGGGCGTTCTGCGCGGGGTGCGAGAGAGACAGAGTCTTGGGAAGCGGCCTGTTGGCACGGCGACGAGTAGAATGCGTGCGCGAAAAAGAGCGGAGAGAGAGAGGAGAGAGAGAGAGAGAGAGAGAGAGAGTTTTAGTTTTTAAAAATGATTTATTGGGGGGTTTTGAAATGTACAATGCGGGCCAAAGGGGGGTGTAAAAAATATGTCACAAAAAGCATGCCGTTTCCATTGTAACTTGAGGTGTTCTTTGGTGTGTGGTGCTGTTTTTACAATTGTTTTTTTTTTTTTTTTTTTTAAATAAACATTTTAATAATTAGAAAATAAATGTATTTTGAAAAAATAAAAGTCAAAAAGCTTGTAAAAAGGATATAGTCTTCAGAAGTTGCGGAGAAGCGCCTGTGGGGTAGGCCACATCAGGGTTGGAGCGCTCCGGCGTGGTGGTGGTTGCCTAACCGGCTGGTGGCAGGCGTCGTCCTCTGGCAGCCGGCTGTCTCGAAGCGTGGCACACCGCTGCGGGGTCAGTCAGACGTCATCACAAGTCTCTTCTTTTCTTCTTTTCTTTTTGTTCTTGGAGGTTTGAGGGATTGTGATTAATTTTTGAAAGGTGGTGGAGTTTTGTTGAAGTTTGGAGTTTTGGGATAGGAAGGAGAGCTGAGGGTGAAAATGGCTGGAAAACATTTGGATTGGGATTTAATTTGATGAAGGGGGTGGGGGAGAGAGCTTGATTTATGAGGAAGGTGGGTTTATAACTTTCTGTAGTTTTGCATAGCTCAGCGTGGACTTCTTCTAGCTTGATTCTGTAATCTATTCTCTTCTTGAAGATTTGTAGGTAAGCTGGCAATGGTGGTGACTCTTCTTTAATGTAATTCATGTATGTCCTATAAATAGTGCTTTTCACTAAGGACAGCAGAAAATTGGATAATCTTCCTTCCGATGTTGTTGGTGAAAAACCGACTATTGCTTGATGCAGCGAGATTGGATGCTGGCTTCCTAGAATTGTAGTGATTTTGCTGGATGCAAAAGTCCACAGTGGAGCAGCTGCCCTACATTGAAAAATCATATGAATTACATCACCTTCTTTGTTGTGGCACCAGGGGCAGTTTTTTCCGAGATTACATTCCATTGTTGCAATTTCTTGGGTGTGACAAGGGCGTCATGAAGTAATCTCCATGAAACATCTGAATCTCTTCTGTCAATTGGTGGAGCATATAAAGCTGTCCAATTTATCTTCTCTGGGGTAATTCTTGATTTTCCAGTAATTTCTGGTTTTGTGAGAACTGAGTTCAGACTTGCCAGATAAAGTGTCTTCTTTGTTGCTGGAAAAATGTTTGGTTTCTTCTGATATGGAGAATCAAATTGAAATCTTGTTTGGTTCAAGATTTCTGATGGATCAAGGTTTTCCATTTTCTTGCTGAAGTAGATTTTAATTTGGTTATAGTTGAAGGACAATCTCTTTGTTGGCTGATAGGCAGGTGTTGCAGTTGTAGAGTTTTCCAATTTCCATTTTCTTCCAATATTTTTCTAAGGTAGTGAATCCACAGATGTTCCAGTCAGGGACGATTCTCAATTTGTCTTCTTCAATTAGCTTGCTCCCTCGGAGAGGCATTTTTCTGAGGATCTTGATTGGGATGGTTGTTGTTATTGGAGATGGATTTATATTGTGCCACGCAACAAGCACACTTTGGTAGAAGATGTCTAGGTTGGCCATTTCCACTTCTTGTTTCTTCTGGCAGAAGAAAAGTTGAGGATCGATGTTGCCATATCTTGATAGGTTGTAGTGATGAAAGAGAAAAGTGGCTTTCTTGTTGTAGAAATTTTGCTGGATTCTGTGGGCAAGGCTTAGACGTAGGCAAAGGATTTTTGCTTGAATATTAATGAGATCAATTCCTCCTTTTTCTTGAGGTGCATAAAGGTAGTTTGAGTGTACCCAATGCTTTCCTTGCCATACAAAATTATTTAGCTCTCTTTGAACTTCTTGAATAAATATTTTGGGTGGTTGTAGTACATTGGCAGTATGTATAAGTAGAGAGCCAACAAGTTGATTGCAAATTATTTTCCTTCCAATAAGTGAAGTTAGTTTAACAAATTGAGACCACCTGTTTAAGGTTCCTTTAATTTTAGTGCTGAGTTGTTGCCAGTTTTGTTCTTCATATTTTTTTCATTTCCTAGATATACTCCCAAAAATTTGGAGCCTTCAGAGTTCCACTCACATTCTATGGGTTTATCCATTCTATTTTTCCACTGTCCACAAAAGAGACCAGAGGATTTGGCTTCATTTAGTTGTGCTCCTGATTGCTGGCTGTAGTATCGATATGCTTCTTTGATTGTCTCGAAGTCTCGATCCTGTGTGATGAAGAAGTTTACGTCGTCAGCAAAGGCTGTGCATTTGGTGTTTTGATTGACTGGGGAATCAAGTAACCTCTCACACTCATAAGTTTAACAGCTAATCGAAGGAAGGGTTCAATTATTATGATGTATAGAGGCCCAGCAATAGGGTCACCTTGTCTGACACCTATTTTGAAGAGAAAGGGAGCTAGAAGTGCTGCTCCAATCTTGATGTAGCCTTGTTTGTTGGTGAGGAGACTGGTGATGGCTTTGACTAATTTTGGTCCGAAGTTGTGAGTTTGAAGTAGGTGAAATAAGTATTGATGAGATACTTTGTTGAAAGCTTCAGTTTGGTCAAGACTGAGAATAGCCAACGGAGAGTTGGTTTGGTTTGAGTGTGTTATGACATTCCGAATAAGATGAAGGTTATCATAGATGGTCTTGCCAGGGACACAGTAACTTTGGTCTGATGATAATAAGGTTGACACGACACAAGAAATTCTTCTGCTGTAGACTCTTGATATTATTTTGTAGTCAGTATTCATAAGAGAAATGGGTCTCCAATTTTTTAGCTTCAGTCTATCGCCTTTCTTTGGAATCGGCCTGATGATAATTTTTTTCATACTTCTGGGGAGTTCTCCTGTTTCTTCAAAGTTTTTGACTAGCTTCATGAACACAACTTTTAGTTTACTCCAAAAGAGTTTGTAAAACTCTATAGGGAGGCCATCAAAACCAGGGGCACGATTCAGTTGGGCTTGTTTTATTGATTCTTCTATTTCTTTTTCAGTGATGTCTTTCTCGCAAAATTCTCTGTCACACTGTGACAGTTTTGGGAGATCTTGATATTCTGTTTGATGGATCCACTTGGTTCATATCTTCATCAGAGAAGGATGATGCAAAGGTTTGTTGAACAAATGGAAAAATTCTTGTATTATCAGTTGTTACTTCTCCGTCAACTTCAAGCTGATCCATTTCTAATGACGAAGTTGCCTTTTTAGCAAGGCGAAGAAAGAATTTTGACTGGGTGTTGGCTTCTTTGCAGATTTGAGTTTCAAAGAGTTGAAGTTTGTTGGTTGATGAGGATTTATAAAATTGAGATATTTCTTTTTCAATTTGGATGAGGATTTGTTCATCTTTGCTTGAAAGTTGATTCTTAGAACTAATATGATGAAACTGCGCTTGAAGTAAGGACAGTTGCTCTGTAGCTTTTTGATTCAGATGTTTAGTGAATCTCTGTGATGCAATTTTACTTCCTCTTTGAGTTGATCCCATAAAATATTTATATCACAGGTAGGCTGTTGACTCTTTTCTTCAAAGTAATTGAGAATATTTGTGATGATTTCTTGATATTCTTCTGATTTTAGTAAGGTGGTATCTAACTTCCAGTATGGTGGCTTGTACTTAGGTTTTGAGCCAATGATTTTCATGATGACAGCTGAATGATCAGAAAAAGCTGGAATAATCTGGATGCTGGTGGTTAAGTTCAGATCTCTCTTCTTGATGTAGATTCTGTCTAACCTTGCCATTGGGTGATTTTGTTGCAATCCTCTGAAAGTGAACTGCGTTGAGTTTGGATTAAAAACCCTCCAAACATCAGATAAATTGTGTTGTGTGACTATCAGTTTGAGTTTATTGGCAAGATGAGTTCTCAATTCATTACAGTTTCTTCTATCTTCTTTTTCCAGAGTTGCGTTCCAGTCTCCAGATAATATAATTTTCTCTTCATCTTTAATGTTCTCAATGTAATTATTTATTTTATTTGCAACTTCTTCTGAAAGCTGATGATCATGCGGCATGTAGACATTGACAAGGTGGAAAACTTCATTTTTATTTATCTTGATTTGGACTGCTTGTAAATAACCTTGGGTGAGTATTTGATGAGAAACGATTTCTATTTCTTCATAGAGTTCACTCTTTATTGCAATTGCACACCCTGATGAAGGCTGTACAGGTGGATTGATGAAAAAATGAAACTTTTCAGGGTGAATAATGGCAGAGTCTTGCTTGAGATTAGTTTCTTGTAGAAAAATTATGGAAGCATTGGTATTGTTCACAAATTGAAGGAGACTCATTTGTTTTTGCTGGCTAACAAGTCCTTTCACATTGAGAGTCAAAAAGGAAGTCATGACCAAAAAAATGGTAAGACTTTTTAAAAGACTATTATACATCACTCATCTGGTTCTTTGAGCGCTTCTGACGCTCTTTTCAGTCTTCTTGATAAGTTTTGATCATTACAATGAATATAAGCTTCATCTAATTTTTGAATTAGTTCACTTGTATTCACACTCATTTTAGCTGCAACTACTTTGGAGTTGGCTTTTCCTCTGGCATTTTGAAGGAATTCTTGAAACTGGTAGAAACTCAATTTTGAGTCATCAAATACTAATTTTTCAGTGGCCTTGTTTAAAGCCATGGCTTGTTTTTCTTGTTTCTTCTTGGCTTTCTTGGATATCACAGGCTGTAATGGTTCTAACATTGAAGACTTCTCTGAGACATCAGAATCTGAAAAATCCGAATCAAGAGAAGTGTTTGTCTTTACAAACTTATTTTGGTCAGTGTCAACTTTTTGTGGTGAATGGACTCTCTTGTTGTTTTTCAAAAATTGATTATTTTCTTCTGTATTGAAGTCAATGATTGTGGGACTTTCACCATAATCAAAGGTGAAAGAAGACATTAACTCATCTTGGGGTAATGTTTCTTCTTTGTTTTCTTCTTGGAGGGGATCTTCTGTTGTTGAATTTGATTCTGTAGTTGGATCTTCATCATTTCTTGAGACTAGGTTTTGAGGTGGTTGTTGTGTGGAGACGTTTTCTTGATTGAACCTCGGCATGAAATCATTTGTGTTTCTTTCCTCTTGGTTTCTTGATGACTTCTCTCTTTCAGACATGTCAGTTGTTGAGTGGACAAAAAGACGGTGCGATACTGGAGCTTGATACATCTTTTGAAGAGATGGGAAATCTTGATCCATGGTTTGCTTCTTTTTGCATCTTTCTACTCGGTGACCTGGTGCATGACAGTAGGTGCAGGTTACTTCATCCTTTTCGATGTACAACATGTGTTTGACACCGTCATGAGTAGTGAGGGTGAGGCGAGGCGGCAGTGGTGGTGCTTCACTTGGAAGCATCATGAAGATTGATCGTCTCCAAGATTTGATGTGTTTCAAATCATCATGATCAGTGGTTACTCGAAGTCTGGTGGGTGTTGATACAATTTTGCCGTATGGTTGGAGATGCGCTTTCAATTCTTCGTCACTTAGCTCAGGGGGGCAGTTTGATATCACAATCTTCTTTGCTTCAGAGACATATCGTCTGCAGGGAATGAATTTACTCCCAACAGCGATACCCCCCTCCTCTGTCATTTTGTTTACACATTCTTGGTTAGTCAGGTAGAGGCAGATTCTTCCGTTGCTCAGTCTTGTACAGTAGTGGATGTTCCGACCACCAATGCGGTCGGCGACAACTCGGAGTACTTGGTCCTGGGTGACGCCTTGTGTGTCTTCAAGGACAATTGCATCTTTTCTTGAGGGGCTGTAGGGACTGTAGCTGGGTTGTTGGAGGCACCTTGATCCTGTCTTCTGCTTGTTGACGTTGTGTTGTTTACGTCACGTGGGCCCGAGCCGGGGTGGGGGTCACGTGACATCCGTTGGTCCAATGTTTGAAACGCGCCGCCTGGCGTGCCTCCAGTTGAGGTTATGGTCGCTCGGCTTGTGGTTGGGAGCATGTTTTCACTTGGGAACAATATTTGACCAATATTTCCTGAAGTAATTGATGAGGTAAGTCCAGTTTTTGAAGCAGCTGCGTAATCCATGGGGGGTTGATCGTAGATTGGTGAAAAAAGTTTTGGCGGGAATCCATGTTGAGTTGGCCTGGTGGGCCTATCAGTTTTAAAGGTGATTCCTCCCCATCCCGATGTGGGTTTGGGGAGATTATTAGTTCGAAGCACTCACTGACACTAACACTTTCACTTTTACCACTAATTGGGGTGAAATCTGGTTTCGTCCACTCTAAAAAGTGAGTTTTCGGAGCACTGATGCGGAGCACTACTGGTCTCGCCTCAGAGAGAGAGAGAGAGAGAGAGAGAGAGAGAGAGAGAGAGAGAGAGAGAGAGAGGAGAGAGATGGAGAGAGGAGAGAGACGGAGAGGAGAGGACGAGGAGGAGAGAGAGGAGAGTGGAGACAGGAGAGAGGAGAGAGAGAGAGAGAGAGAGGAGTTGAGAGAGAAGAGAGAGGAGAAGAGGGAGGAGTGAGCGGGAGGAGGAGAGTGAGAGGGAGATGAGGAGAGAGAGAATAAAGTGGCAAGGCAGGTGACGCGGACAAATTACAAAAGCACAACACTACACGTTTGACGAATAGCGGCATCCGAGCGAGCCGAGGAAGCGCGAAGGGATTCCGAACCCAGCCTCTGCCGATTGTGCTGGGCGCAGCACAGTGGGCCAGAAGGCCGGTGGAGGCGGCCAAACCTCTAGACGCGTTTCGAGCTCCAGAGCTCCAGGGTTTGAACCGAACGTGTGACCCCACCAATGGACTGCTCTCCGAACGAGGAATCCATTGGTGGGGTCACACGTTCGGTTCGAGTCCCATTTAGCGACTCTGCAGCTCAAAACGCGTCTGGAGTTTTGGCCGCCTCCACCCGTCCTCTGGCCCACCGTGTCGCGCGGAATGAACGTCATCGCTAAACGGGATCGCTTCGATGATCTTTAAGACTGGCCATTCCTCACGACCGGTGGGTGATTCATCGCGAGGACTTTTGAATTTATGACCGCCATTTGCATCTTTCTTATCCGCGACCTCCTCCGCACCTCTGTGGCCCGCCCAGCCACAGCGCTGTCACACTCGCGACTCTCTCTCTCTCTCTCTCTCTCTCTCTCTCTCTATGACGTCTCTTTTTGTTCTTGAGGCTGGTGACGGCGCCCGCATAAGTAGCACTGCGGTAAGTGAAAGAAGCGCTGCTGGAATCGAGGAGGACAGTAGAGAGAGGAAAAGAGAAAGAGAGGGTCATCACTCGCTATTTTTGTGTTCAGAGAAACAAATTTCTATGAATAATATTACATCCCGGCGCTTAAATGTGATACTTTGGAGGCAGAGTCCATGTGGAGAAAGGTACAGTCTCGTTTCGGAGGTCCGATGAATTAAGTTTTTGCGTCACTATCAAAAAACTCTCCCTTTATCTCGCAACCCAGCCCCCCCCCCCCACACACACACACACGGAAATAAAAATAAATCCGTGCGAAGCGCGGGGTCCTGTCCCGTTCGATAGATCGTTCCCTTGGCAAAGATCGTTGGCGTGGAGCACGGCGTGCAAAGGCCTGGAGATGAGCCGCCCTTGGCGCGGTCGGCAAACACAGGTGTGTGCGTGTGTGTGTGTGTGTGTGTGCGTGTGTGTGCGTAAAGGTGTCGAAGGTGGATGCGGGTGCGTGCGTGCACGAATGTCTACTGATTGTGCGCGTGTGTGCGTGTGGGCGTTGTGTGCGTGCGCGATTGGGTTCGCCCCGGTGTGTGTGTGTGTGTGTGTGTGTGTGTGTGTGTGTGTGTGTGTTGGTGTGTGCGAGTGTATGTGAGTGTGTGCGCGTGCGTTCCAAACACGGGCATGACAACACCTGCCCCGCGTGGACCGCATAGCAAGTAGATGGACTTGTCCAGGCCGGATGGGATAGGCCGAGGCCTGAAAAACGGCTAGTTTAAGCGGCGGGCGCCGAAAGTGCGGTTTTGGCCGCCGGAGGGCGCCTCGCTCGTTGGGGGAACGCCTTTTGTACCCGAGGCGGTGAGCCACTGCGAAAAAAAGGAAAGGCTGATGCACCGAGTATACTTCAACTGTAAGACTTAGTGTGAAAGTGAGAATTTTCGAACCGATTGTCGGTGTAACTGTACCCCAGACTTGGCGTTTTCGTCCGAGGGATGTCCGTGCAGAGGTTTCGGCGATTTGGCTGCGCGCTGGGAGTTCCGCGACGGCCGGCACACACATTTGTCCCAGCGAATCCGCGGAGAGCCGCCGCCTCGCCAATCCGACTGGGATTAGACTGGGCTCGCCCACCCGAGGCTAGCTCCACCCGAGGCTAGCTCCACCCGAGGCTAGCTCCACCCGAGGCTAGCTCCACCGAGCCAGGACCGCCAAGGCGAGGTTTTTTTTTTTAGATAGCCTTGAACTGAGGCAACGCACAGTGAGCCAGCCTTGACTTGAAAAGGAGGTCGAAACCCGGACGCGTTTTGACCTCCAGAGTCGCTAAATGGGTTTCGAATTGAACGTGTGACCCCACCATGGATTCCTCGTTCAAAGAGCAATCCATTGGTGGGGTCACACGTTTTATTCGAGCCCTGTTTAGCGACTCTGGAGGTCAAAACGCGTCTGGAGTTTCGGCCGCCTCCACCGGTCTTCTGGCCCACTGTGCAACGGAAGTCGGTGGCGCCCTCTGTGCGGCGGGACGCTGCAGCGCAAGAAAAACAGCAAGAGATGCTTCATTGGTTCATTCGGCTCCCTGCGGCCTACTCCGGAAAAGTTCCGAGGGGGATTGACGACGGACCTAACCTAACTTGGGGAATGGGCCGCACGTTGTCGCCTGACCGCTGTCCCCACCGCCCCCCGCCCCCTTTCACCCCCTCGGCCATCACGTCCCGGGCTAATAGATTTAATGCTTATCTGGACGGGTCAAGCACTGGGAAGAACAACAAAGCGGCAAGTATTGGGGTCACGGAGTGGCGCCACTGTCACAAAACTTGAATCGGAATTTGGTTGATGTCGTCATGACATCATTAGGACATCGGTGAAAATCCCCTCCAGAGTCGCCAAATGGGCCTCGAACCGAACGTGTGACCCCACCAATGGGTTGCTCTCCGAACGAGGAATCCATTGGTGGGGTCACACGTTCGGTTCTAGTCAAGTTTAGCGACTCTGGAGGTCAAAACGCGTCTTCAGTTTTGGCCGCCGCCACCAGTCTTCTGGCCCACTGTGGCCGAGCCATGGCGGAAGGGAAGGTCCGGGGGAGGTCCTCTTTTGGCGGGAAAAGTCGCGGATGCAGCCCCGCCCGCTTCCGCCGTCCAATTTATTCAATTCCTGCCGTTCACTTGATCGCGCCGCAAAGCGCGCCCCGCCCTGTCCTGTGTTTGACTTGAGCCTCGGTCGGCTGCCCTGTGTGGACTTTCACTTTGCGGTGCAGGAGAGCCCGACCGGCCGGACGGAGGGGCAGTGAAGAAGTCCTTTTTATTGTTCGACTCGAATCCCGCGTCTTTCGATTATTATACTTTTTCGGACGTTGCATTCATGGTTTTCTTGCCGCAGCAATATTTATCTTTGAAATTATTGATTACGTCTTGTTTTAAAAACAGGCTGGATTTAGTAGAAATCGTGGACATTGCCATTGTTTGTGAATGCACGTTGTTTCGCTTGCATTTTTTAAAACGATTCCGCGACGAACCTCTGTAAATCCCCAAAGCGCGCGGGTCGGGCTGGATTCCAGTAAAATTGGGGGGCTCTCTTCTGAAACCGGGGCATTGTCTGAGCGCGGCCTATATTGCTGCCCCCGCTGGAACAGATCTATTGACGTTGCTTGGCGGACGCTTCTTTTCCCCACAGACTAACCGTTAAGTAAAACGGAAAGTAGTCTTGACGTTACTTTGGTTTCAAGAATTAATGGTAAATGGAGGTAAAAAAGGGTCAAAAATTCAAAATGTAAAAAAGTGAAAAAAGGTCAAAAAGTAAAAAAAGGCTCAAAAAGTAAAAAAGGGCAAAAAGAGAAAAAAGGTCAAGTAAAAAAAGGTCAAGAGGTCAAAAACGTGAAAAAGGTCAAATGTGAAATAAAAAAGGTCCAAAACGTAGAAAAAGTAAAAAGGGGTCAAAAAGTCAAAAAAATAATAAGCTAATAAAAATTATTTTTATCTAAAATGTATTTTTTTAAGTTGATTTGTTTTTTTTCCTTCGTCGTGCTACACGTCGACTACAGCGTGACACTTGGGCGCTTTGTCCGTGAAAAGGGGACCGGTCCGAGTGTAGCTACGCAGAGGTGGTAAATGCTCAATGAAGGGCGAAAACGGCGCGCTATTACCGTTTGCAGCACTCGGTCTCGCCGGGCTGTGCTGCCCTGCGCTAGGCCTAGGTCCGACTCTCCCGTATTATTTCGCGAAACATTCCACGGGGCGGCGCGGGGCGGGGCGGCGCGGTCGGCCTCCCCTTGGCGTTCCAGCCCACTGTCCTCGTCGCACCCGCCTGCCGCGCGAGAGAGAAGGCAGCCTGACCGCACCGCCCTCCACAGCTCGGCCTCGCACAAGGCGGGCTGTTCGAATTTGAATCCACTCGATGGGCCAGAAGACAGGAGAAGGCGGTCAAAACACCGGACGCGTTTTGAGCTCCAGAGTCGCTAAACGGGACTCGAACCGAGCGTGTGACCCCGCCAAAGGATTGCTCTCCGAACGAGGACTCCATTGGTGAGGTCACACGAGCGGTTCGAGTCCCGTTTAGCGACTCTGGAGCTCAAAACGCGTCTGGAGTTTTGGCCGCCGGCGCCGTTCTTCTGGCCCACTGTGCGGAGGGTACATGTAAATAAATGCAGCCGCGTGTTATTGGTAGAAATTCGTTTGCGCGCGAGCTGGGCCCGGGCCTTCTGAACCGTGAATGCCAACATGCGGAAAAAAAATGAAGCAAAAACAGGATGAAAAATTGGGAGGCCGTTGGTACGCGTACCGCCCATGTAGCTGTATCCCCAGTTGGCTGCACTGCAAGAGCGATGCTCCCTCGTTGGCACAGTTTCAATCGGCCGTGTGCTGCGCAGTGCCTCGCAGTGCTGCGGTCGGACAGGGGGCAGCGGCACTGCCAGTGAAACAAGACGCGTGCAGAGCTCCAGAGTCGCTATGCGGGACCCGAACCGAACGTGTGGCCCCACCAATGGATTGCTCTCCGAACTAGGAATCCATTGGTGGGGTCACGCGTTCGGTTCGAGGAATAATGAGAAATGGAAGCAGTCTTGGCGCTGGCCGGGCGTGCATGCACACTGCAAAGGGTGAGGTGGACCAGAAGCAATGCGATATGGACTGGACTTGGCTCCGGCTGTGGCGCCTATCTCATCTGGACGACCCAAACACACGTTGGACCGGGTCCGGAATTCACACGGAATGTGCTGGGCCTTCGGACGTGCGTCCACGAACGCAGCCAAGCAATACACAAAACACGCGTTTATTTTGTTTGTTTGTGTCCGGTTTTTAATAAGGCAATTGAGCATAATTTGTTGGCGGGTTCTTTGACGTGGGCCAGCATGTGTGTTGGTGCGGAAGCGAGCAGTGTACTTGCAGGCAGGTGCCCGCTGGAACCCGCTCACGCCAAACTTTGTTTATCCGAGTGCGGCCACTCGGAGCCAACCGATTTTCGCGCATTTTTTCCCTCTTTGCAGCTTTTTGCCACTTCCCGCTACAGTCTGCGAAAGTTTGCGCGTGCGAGGCCCGCCGGGGCGTCCACTTCGGTCGCTGGGTACGCCCATGCAAGCAGCCGCGGAGTACGAGTGTCGATAGGGTTGCCACCCTCAGGCCACCTCTCTGGTAGGCACTGTTGGCAACGCCTGCTGCGTCACCGGGGGCAACGGCCGGGATTAATTTAAAGCGACGGCGGCACGTACGTCGGCCAATGGTGGCGTGAAGTACGCGCGGTCTGCGGCCAAGAGCGAGAGGGCCGCCGTATTGTGGTTTGGCTGCACGGCTGCAGCAAACGACAAAGTAAGAAGGGGCGGGGGAATGCTTTCCTCATTCCCAATTCCCTTATGGGTAGTTTGATATCGTTTCCTCAGAACGCGCGCGGCCCGAGCTAAATCGTGTCGCGTGCCTACTTTATGTCGGTCCCGGCTGCTTCGCCTCTACACTGCGAAGTGAGCGCCACGCTTTCCTTCGTGCGCAGCGCGTTCGAGACATCGACGTTGTTGAAAATGACTAGAAAATCCTGGAGAGCAATCCATTGGTGGGGTCACACGTTCGGTTCGAGTCCCACTTAGCGACTGTGGAGCTCAAAACGCGTCTTGAGTTTTGGCCTTTGGCCGTCTTCTGGCCCACTGTGAAGACGACTCATTCCGTCCCTTTTGCGTTGCGGTCCGGAAGTGTGTCAAACTGGAGGGAACTCGTTACTTGATCGAACAGCCCGAGGTGCTAACCCCGGAAGTCCATGGACAGTCCACTGCCGGCCTGATACAAAACCGCCCCCCGGACAGGGTAAGCTTATTACTTGCAAGGGACTGACCGCGGTCTGACAAGCTTCGGTTTCTGCGGCCGAGGTGGGCGACGGGGCCGAGCGGGCCGGGCGGGGCCGAGCTTGCGACGGCCCCTTTTGCGGTGGTGCCGAAAGGCGGACCCAACTACTACCATCAACTGTCGTGAACTCTAACAAATACCACGCAGTACCTTGGGATGGACGGCCCTGCGGCGTCCTGGCCGTCGCAGAACTTGAGCGCGTTCTTGTCGAGTGCATTCTGTTTGTAGTGCACTCCGCCCTTTGTCTCGGGGTGTCGCCCTCGCCTTGCTTGTGTCAGTCGGGACGTGCCATCGGCTCGGCACAGGTGCCGGCAGTTTTTTTTTAATCTTCCGTTCGTCCGGACGGCGCCGGCGCCGAGGCCGGGGCCAGCCCGGACGAGGACGTCCTCCAAGTCTGGAGAGCATCATTGTTCCGCTACCTCTCTTATAAAAGCCGTCGGAAGACTCTTGACAAAGGCTTCTGCAACGCCACTGTGGCCAAAGCCGAAGGACGGGTTAGGCTGTTCAGTCGTTTAGCGTATAGAATTTTGACCGCCTCCACCGGCCTGCTGGCCCGCAGTGTACCGGCCCTACAGGTGCTCGCCCTGGACACGGAATGAATGAGTAACGCCTTGGCCCTTCTGCCAACGAGAATTGTCGCCGACTCTGACCCCAACAACGTCCGATGCAGGCTTACGCCTCATTTGCATAAGACTGCTCCCTTAAGTGGCCCGGTCTGCCCTGCCCGGTCTCCTGAGCAAGGAAGAGAGGATTTACAAAGGACACCTTCTGCAGGAGGCTGTCCCCCGGGGCCTGTCAGTCCTTTTGCCTGAAATGTGGCTTTGAGAAGTCGGTAGATTTCACCGTCACTGTTTTACAAAGCGTTGCCTCTGCGCTTCGCCCTCAGCATCTCTTTTCCGGTTCCCAGAAAAGCCCGATTTTTCGTAAAACGGACAACATGTGCTTGGTTCATCGTCTCTAAGCCATGTCTGCCGTCGGGGGACCCTGGTCGAAAGACCTAGCGTCGGAATCTCTGACGTGGGTCTGCCTCGTCACACCGTTGTGTGTTTGCCAAACTTTTCCGTGGCGCCCTCAGGTGCCACTGCTCGCGCGGAGAGAGAGAGAGAGAGAGAGAGAGAGAGAGAGAGAGAGAGAGAGAGAGAGAGAAGACAAAGAGGAAAAAGGCGCCTCACCTGGTGGCACGCCGCGGCGCTGCGCTGCGGCGTGAGGGAACAAGGGCGAAATATGCCTCGACAGAAAATGGCGGCGGGGCGACGCGGTGCGACACGCCGAGGGGCCGAGGATCCTGCCAGGAATTACTCGCCCCTTCCCGGGGGGCCGCGGGGATGGAGCACAGTGGGCCAGAAGACCGGTGGAGGCGGGCCAAAATCCAGGACGCGTTTCGAGCTCCAGAGTCGCTGAATGGGACTCGGGCCGAACGTGTGACCCCACCAATGGATTGCTGTCCAAGGAATCCGTTGGTGGGGTCACACGCGCGGTTCAAGTTCTCGTCAGTGACTCCAGGAGCACAAAGAGAGAGAGAGAGAGAGAGAGAGAGAGAGAGAGAGAGAATTAAATAATGTGAACGCGCTCAAAACGCCTTGGTATCCACGGCAACACAGCCGCCTCAAGACGGTGGCGGTCCCAAGGTCCCTGTAGAAACACTGAAGCTCAGTGCCCGTCTTCCTCCCCCTCTCTCTCTCTCTCTCTCTCTCTCTCTCTCTCTCTCTCTCTCTCTCTCGGCACGGGTTGACGCGGGTTGACTCGGCTCAGCACCGTTCTGTCTTTCTTGTCACGTCACCCCGCCAGCCCACTCCAACAACAGCCCTCCCCCCCCTCTCTCTCTCTCTCTTCCCTCCCCGTGGCCCTGTCGCCAGCCGCACGGTCCACGGGCGAGGCCCTACGGGCCCAACCCTGCATGTGCATTTTCGGCCTTTTCACGTGTAGAGCTCGCGGTGCACACCAACAAGGAAGTCACGTCAGTTCCAATTTCTGCCAATTCTTGAATTATTTAGCCTTGTGCAAACTTGTATCAACACTCACCTTGAGCCTGATTTTTTCGTGTTGCGAACTGAGCGGACACGCAGTGGAGAGAGAGAGAGAGAGAGAGAGAGAGAGAGAGAGAGAGAGAGAGAGAGAGAGAGAGAGAGAGAGAGTTGTGGGCGGTTGTTTTTGCGGTGCTGTATCCAAGGGGGAGGTATCTGGCGCCACCGGATTCCTGCGTCCTGTTCGGTCAACAAAACCTTTAATAAATGACGGGCAATGTTTTCTTTCAATCGGACGGATGCGTACTGGTGACTGGCGTCGAGGCCCGGCGAGGCACGGTGACGTGTCCTTCTGTTTTCTTTCCCTCCCCCTCGTCCCATCCCGTGGTCATACCTCATCCCGCCTGAGACCTTCCCTTCTGCTTATTCCACTTTTCAACACATTTCTCGGTCCCTTCTCTTGCATTTCCGCTGCGGTTTCGTCCTTTTTCCCGCTTCTAGTGAAGGCTCCCGCAAGACTCCCCCGCGAGTCGTGAAGTTGAACAATGGGCGCGGTATTGGTGGAGTAATCGTTTTCTAAGCTGCCATTTGTTCGAGTCGCGGCGTCGAGTGGAGCCGAGCGCGGCTCCAAACTCCGAGGACGAGAGGCACGGCTGCCTTACAGTGGCTGCACTCCGCTGCGTTCCGCTGCGTTTCGCTGCACTCGAGGCTCATTACCGCAGCCACTTAGAGAAGGAGGAGAAAAAGGAGGAAAATGCCGTGCCTGGTTCCTCCCCGCGCACAGTGGGCGGTGGCGGCCAAAACCCCGGACGCGTTTTGAGCTCCAGAGTCGCTAAATGGAACTCGAACCGAACGTGTGACCCCACCAATGGATTCCTCGTTCGGAGAGCAATCCATTGGTGGGGTCACACGCTCGGTTCGAGTCCCATTTAGCGACTCTGGAGTTCAATACGCGTCTCGAGTTTTGGCCGCCTCCACCGGTCTTCTGGCCCACTGTGCGCCCCCGCCTCGACCGCCGACGAATGCCGCTTCTTTTTGGCTTGTCTGATTGACACTGCTCTGCACTCTCACGTCAGACAGCTCTCGCAGTGACCGGGCCAGTCCCGCAGGCTTTTGCATTCTGCAGAGATACTGCAACCACCGAACTTCGTTGGACTGCAACAACCTTTTTTTTTTTTTTTTTTTTTTTTTTTTTTGGGTTTGTTTTTAGGCTTTGATTGGCTTTGGCTATGTGGGGACCGCGCTGCAGAGAGGTTTGAACGCGGCCGGGGTTTTGATCGGGCGAGAGACAAACTGACAAGCCAGGCCGTACCGGGCGGCCGCCGGCTGGACCGACTAGCCCGGTTGGTTACAATGTAGGTGACCGTGCGGCCGGGAGCACTAGACCAGTCTTTGTTACCTGTCGACAAAGCCGTCCTAGATTACGCCTTTCTCTCTCTCTCTTTCACAAACACGCACACACATGCACTTTTTGTTTCCCTTCTCCTGCCGAATTGTTTGAGAGTGGTCCCAAACCGCGGAACGGGGGAGGCGGGCCTCATTGCTTTGAGTGCGTGCCTCTGTGTGTGTGTGTGTGTGGGGGGGGAGAGGGGGGCTCAAAAGTTGACGGTGGAAAGCGCATAAACGAGGAAACACCTATTTTTCCCGACAAAGTGTTGGACATTGTTGCGCCAAGTCGCCATCCCCGCGCCATGTGGGGGCAAGTGCGCCTCCGTTTCCGAATGGCGTTCCCTGGGCGGGGAAAAAATGACGTCACTACGTATCACCGGCGAGCTAGGGCACTGGCAGGGTACACAGCGGGCCAGACGCGTTTTGAGCTCCAGAGTCGCTAAATGGCACTCGAACCGAGCGTGTGACCCCACCAATGGATTGCTCTCCGGACGAGGAATCCATTGGTGGGGTCACACGTTCGGTTCGAGTCCGATTAGGCGAGTTTGCAGCTTTAAACCCGTCCGGGATTTCGACCAGTGTCGAAAGGGTTGCCAACCTCTTCCTGTCTCCGCGGCGACTTCTCGGAGGCGAGGCCCGGGTATCGCACAGACGACAGGCTGAGGTTGGCAACCCTATCCACACTTGGCGCGTTTCCTTGCCCGCTTAGCAGTGTGGGCGCCAGCGAGGCGCTCACCTACGCATCGCTCTCTCTCGCACTCCCTCGCGGGGCTGCAGCATAATGGAGACTGCGTTGACTAACGGTGGGGTCCCCGACGAACGGACCGCGCAAGAAAGGGGATATGTGTTTGTACAGCGATAGCCACACAACCACTCATGCATGAGCGCACCGCTCCGTGTGTGTGTGTGTGTGTGTGTGTGTGCAAGGGGAGAATGTCTAGAGCGGGATGGTTATTAATGTTGGCGGACGGACCGAGTCGGCCGCAGAATGATTCCGAGCTCCGTCTCTCTCGCACTCGCGGGAGGGCTGTGAGAGCGAGAGCGAGAGCGAGAGAGAGAGAGAGAGAGAGAGAGAGAGAGAGAGAGAGAGAGAGAGAGAGAGAGAGAGCGACGGGCGGGTCGCTCGGAGTCGGCCCGCAGGCCCGGCCCGGCATTGTAGGTAAAGGGATACGGGGAGGGGAGGGGAAGTCCGAACTGGGCTTTTCGATATGTCAGAACCGCCCTGGGGTGCTGGACGGTGCCGGACGGGCGGGCGGCGCACAGTGGGCCAGAAGGCCGGTGGAGGCGGACGAAACTCTAGAGGCGTTTTGAGCTCCAGAGTCGCTTAACGGGACTCGAACCGAACGTGTGAGCCCACCATTGGATTCCTCGTTCGGAGAGCAATCCACTGGTGGGGTCACACGTTCGTTTCGAGTCCCATTTAGTGACTCTGGGGCTCAAAACGCGTCTGGAGTTTGGGCCGCCTCCACCGGTCTTCTGGCCCACCGTGCGGGGCCGGGCCCCGCGTTGGGGTGGCGGGGGCGGCACCAAAGGGGTGTCCGGGGAGGTGTAGGTGACAGGGATAGTATCCCGGGGATGCTGGCGGCTAAGAGAGCGAGACGGCATATCATATGAGCGGGCCTAGCTCTGTGTGGCCGGCGCAGCGTACCGCGCACATGCGGCTAGCCAGGCCGGCCCCGCGCCCCGCCCCGCCCCGCCCTGCACCGCCCCGCCCGGTCGCTGCTTTACATTTATGTAAATGGCGTCGTGAAATGACAGAGTGGCGCCCTCTTTGGTGTACAACACACACGCACACACACCTACACACACACACTCACACTCATCGGTGTGTTTCCGCGTGGTGTGACACGCTCGCTTTGATTCGGTTTCGCGATTTGCAACCTGAATTACTCGTGCCGAAGCCCCCCCCACACACACACACACACACAAACACACTGCAAGCGGCCTCGGCGAAAAGGTTCGGGCTGCGACGCATAGCGCAGCGGCCGAGGCTATGCGGGCTGTGTGGTCACCCTAGCGTGGCAACATGTGGCCACTCTAGCAGTGCCGCTGTCCGCCCAGACGGCGCCCGGCGTCCCCAGAGTCCTCTCGCAGAGGGAAAGAAAAAAAAGTGTAAACGATGCACACCAGTTTTATGGCTGCCTGCAACTTGAGGACCCGGCCCGGGACTCTTAAGGAGATGTGCCCGCCCCGCCCCGCCCCGCCCCGCCCCGCCCCGCATTGCGTGGCTTTACGACGCTGGGGACAAGCGGCGCCTGCAGTGATGTCAAACTAGCTGCTCGAGTTTTACGTGTACAACAAGGCAGAAAAGGAGCTGGCTCCGGCGGGTACTCGAACCCGCGGCAGTCGCCACAGAACGGAGGCCTCGCCTGCCCGCACCGGAGGCGTTTCACTTCTCGTTACACTTCGTCAGCTCCTCCTCTCTCTCTCTCTCTCTCTCTCTCTCTCTCTCTCTCTCTCTCTCTCTCTCTCTCTCTCTCTCTCTCTCTCTCTCTCTCTGCGGAAGCACCTGAAGGGTGCGGAGTGCAGGCGGGGCGGCTAAGTGTTACGGACGCCCCGACAGAGGCATGACTGATAAGAGTGTCAGAAGGGCGGCAGTGCGGGGCGAGCAGGCCGCGGGAGGCAGCCCCCTGGAAGCCACTGGCTTCAGCCCCGATTAGCGTCAATCGGGCTGGGCCTACACTGTGAGCGGTCCGAATCCCGGACGCGTTTTGAGCTCCAGCGTCGCTAAATGGGCCTCGAACCGAGCGTGTGACCCCACCAATGAATTGCTCTCCGAACGAGGAATCCATTGGTGAGGTCACACGCTCGGTTCGAGTCCTGTCCAGCGACTCTGGAGCTCAATACGCGTCTAGAGTTTTAGCCGCCTGCACCGGTCTTCTGGCCCACTGTGCCTCGCCATCGTTGCTGCCGATGGGGCCACTGTAACTCTTTTCGGGCGGGCGGCCGGAACGGAGGCAGTGTCAACGGCCCCAGTGCAGCGCGGCATCCAATCTTGCCCCCTGCTTCTTCTCCCTGTCCTCCTTCAATCCATCATCGCCTGACAGCGGCGTGTTCTTGTCCTTGTCTTACGCACAGGCGCCACCCGCAGACTTAACGCCCTTTCGTCCATCCCATGCTTCATCACCCGCTCCCCCTCCCCCTCTTCCCTCCCCCCTCCAACCCCTTGCCCAGCACTGTCATTCATTTTGCAATACTTTTAGCGCATTTTATTTTTTTGCAAGAAAATCGAGTTTGCCGTGCCCACGATTTATCACACTCTTTGGTTTGGATGACTAAGTTGTTTCAATATTTGTTCCCATATACTTTTGAAATTGCAATACATTCTGTAGTTGACTGTGCACTTGTCTCCACCTCCTCACGCGCTTTACACCGTAAAACAAAAGAGAGGCCGTTTTACGAGCGCTATCTCATTCCCCTCTAAAGAAATAAAAAAGAAAAACACACAATTTTTTTTTGTCGCCATGGCGGGCCGTGGTTGCGCGCGGTAACGGATCAGATAACCGTAATGACGCGATTATGACGTCAAGCGCGCTCACCGCTGTTGTTGTTGTTTTTGTTTTCCAGGTGCGTATTCGCTGACTTGGCGTGCGAGTGGGCCTTGCGGCGGTGGTGAGTGAGCTGGCGAGTAAACCGGCCCAGTTTACACGGTTTTGTTTTTATTTATCTCGTTTCACAACGCGATGTATCACTCACTCGTCTTGCACACTGCATTTGAATATCTCGCGCTGTCATGCTCCGTGTGGGTTCACACACGCGAAGGGCAGGGCCCCGTTAGGGACCGCTTGCGAGCCACGTGCGTTTTGTGGTGCTGCAGTCCTAGTGTGGCACACTGGGCCACAGGACCGGCGCAGGCGGCCAAAAGCTCTAGACGCGTTTTGAGCAAGTGTAGGCTAGTTCAGTCCGGGGGCTCACCAACTCCAATTACACTGTCAAACCCGCAGTGGAATCCTGAAATCACGTGCTCGACGAAAAATCCAGCCTTCTGGGAAAATAAATAATTGAATAGGAATCCGAGCGACGGTCCAGCGCGGAGAGGCACTCGGCGAAGGAGACTGACCCACTCGTTAGGAAAGCGGCCCTAAGGGCTCGGGGACCGCCCAGAAACGGGCTTCTTATTTTCGCAAGGGCCGCCCCACACAAACTGCAGCGGAGAAGGACGTGTGTGTCCTGCCAAAAGGGACCTTGGAACGAATCCCCGAGAGAGAGAGCGAGAGAGAGAGAGAGAGAGAGAGAGAGAGAGAGAGAGAGAGAGAGAGAGAGAGAGAGAGAGAGAGAGAGAAGGGGGACCGGGTGGCACGTGTGAGAAACCTTGCATGATCATGGCATGTCAAACGGCGAAGGCAGAGAAGGTCTGCTCTGGAAACAAAGAAAGGGAGTGACGGGGCGACGATTGGACGCGAAAAAAAAAGTAACAGTTTTCCATGGACTTCGATGGAAGGCACCCAGTAGAAAAACGGGACTCGAATCGAACGTGTGACCCCACCAATGGATTCCTCGTTCGGAGAGCAATCCATTGGTGGGGTCACACGTTCGGTTCGAGTCCCGCTTAGCGACTCTGGAGCTGGAAGCGCGTCTAGCGTTTTGGCCGCCTCCACCGGTCTTCTGGCCCACTGTGCGTTTGGCGTGGCTTGGTATCGCCGGCACGCCGCCGGTTCATCCCGAGCTGGCCTTATTGTGAGCCCACAGTGGCGGCCCCACGCCTACAGTGGCGCGGACCGTCTGTCTCCCTTTGTGCTCGGCGTGGCCGCCGCCCGGGCCGCCCGAGGCCGCCCTAGGCCGCCCGGGGTGACCTTCGGGCCTTCGGGCCTTCGGCTCGGCACACTTTGAGCGCCGCCCGGCGATTAAGCATCGCCGTATGCCGTGTGTGTGTGTGTGTTGTGTTTGTGTGTGTGCGTGTGCGTCGATCCCACCGGCGCTATTGTCGCCCACAATGCTCGGTGCAATCAGTGGCCGTACGTGCACGCCTGACTGCGTCTAACGCTCCCCCCCCCCCCCTCCCTCCCGCTCGGTACTCTGCCAACCGCCCTCACCTCGGCGACCCCGCTCGCTGGGCCCGGCGGGCCCGTTGGACCAATAAGGCCGGGCTATTCCGGCATAACCCGCACCGCCATGCCACGCCATGCCACGCCATTCCGGAGCGACCGCGACCCGCGCACAGTGGGCCAGAAGACCGGTGGAGGCGGCCAAACCCCGGACGCGTTTTGAGCTCCAGAGTCGCTGAATGGCAACCGAACCGAACGTGTGACCCCACCAATGGACTGCTCTCCGGACGAGCAATCCATCGGTGGGGTCACACGTTTGGTTCGAGTGCCATTTCAGCGACTCTGGAGCTCAAAACGCGTCTGGAGTTTCGGCCGCCTCCACCGGTCTTCTGGCCCACTGTGCCATGGCCGGGTCGGGGGCGGTGACCGTCACTACAGTGGAGTGCACGCGGTGTGGTGCACTCACAGTGTGTGCACGCGCTGCCCCGCGGCCTGTATTGTTTCTCGTTCCGCGGAAGGAGGCCACACGAAGCAATCGCCATCGCCACCCCCACACGCGCCATAACGACCGACCGGGGTGTGTTTTAACGGTGGAGTTTCAGTCGGTGCCCCGTGCATCTTTCGCGGCACAGTCGCTGCGACACAGCAGCGGGAGCCCCGACAGCGAATCGAAAATTATTCACGACGGGAGTGTTTTTACAGTGCCGTGTCGTGCCTCCCTCATTTTTTTTTCGTCTTCATCTCCCGCCTTTGCTTCTTGATCATCTCTCCCGGGACGACCCTTCTCATTAAAACTTGCCTCCGTCATTTGGGCGCCTCATTTTTCTGGCACTTGGTGGCGCCTCGCCACGACACCGTAACACCATGGCACCACCAGCGCACAGCAGGCGGCCCGAATCTAGGCGCGTTTTGAGCTCCAGAGTCGCTAAATGGGACTCGAACCGAACGTGTGACCCCACCAATGGATTGCTCTCCGAACGAGGAATCCATTGGTGGGGTCAGGTTCGAGTCCTGTTTAGCGACTCTGCAGCTCCAAACGCGTCTAGAGTTTTGGCCGCCGGCGCCGGTCTTCTGGCCCACTGTTCATGGCACCCACACACGCGACCCATAAATCGCGCCTTTTCGGCACCATAAAAGCCAAAAGCCGCTTCGGCCGATCGCGCGCATTGAAAGGCCATCCCATGACTCCATGTCTGCGTGACTCGTCGGTTTAAAATGTGTTCCTTTCCTTTTTATTATCCCAGCACGGCGGCAGCTCGGGCGAAGCAGCCCAGCAAATTGCATTCATTTCATTACGAGATCTGCTAATGACGATTCATTTTCTTGGCGAGCTAATCCGCGAGGAAACTGTTGCCCCTCCGAAGAGAATCAATCTGTCAACGCGTCCGTCCGCACCCGTCGCACAGTGGGCCAGAAGCCCGGTGGCGGCGGCCGAAACTCCAGACGCGTTTTGAGCTCCAAAGTCGCCAACCGGGACTCGAACCGAACGTGTGACCCCACCAATGGATTCCTCGTTCGGAGAGCAATCCATTGGTGGGGTCACACGTTCGGGTCGAGAGCCATTTAGCGACTCTGGAGCTCAAAACGCGTCCGGGGTTTCGACGCCTCCACTGGCGAACGGATTGCCCGTTCGCGGCGCCCTCTCGCAAACGAGGCTGATTCCGCTTCAAAGAAAGCAGCAGGTGGAATCTCGTCGGCGTGTTTCGTCGAGGCCAAAGTGAATTGCGAATCCCAGTGATTGATCACGCTAGGCGGGGAAACTTTTTTTCGTAATTAATCATTCTCCCTCGAAGAGTGATCTCGGTTTATCTTTGTTTATCTTTTTCGTTCATAGGGAGAGGGACAAGACTTGGTGTTATCGCAGCCGACGGTGCGGTCTTAACGGAGTTGGAATTAAACCCGCGCTGGGCCGATGTGTCTTGCTTGCGACGGACTGCTGCGCTCTGGTTGAGGAAGTTGATGGTTGGCGGTGGGGGTTATGTGGTGCTCATGGTGCCCTGGCGGCGCCCTAAAGCAGATCCCTGCCCTCCCACTCAAGGACATTAAGCGTGAGCTCCTCCTAAACCAATCCGAATGCAGTAAGTGCGCACGGTTCGCTGCGGCCCGATCTCGCCCGTTTTCCAGTGGCGCGAGCGGCACAGTGGGTTTGCCGGAAGGCCGGCGCAGGCGGACAAAACTCCAGACGCGTTTTGAGCTCCAGAGTCGCTCAACTGGACTCGAACCGAACGTGTGACCCCACCAATGGACTGCTCGTTCGGAGAGCAATCCATTGGTGGGGTCACACGTTCAGTTCGAGGCCCATTTAGCGACTCTGGAGCTCAAAACGCGCCCAGGGTGCCTCCACCGGTCTTCCGGCCCACTCTGCGCTGAGAGGGAGAGAGAGCCCCGCGCATTAGAAATGCAATTAAAATGAATGATTAACGGAACAGTCTTGCAGGAAACAAGCACTTATCGTCACCCGAAGCCAGCCTGATGAATCTTGGAAAGCCACGCCGACTGGCTTGGCGGCGTATTTACGAGATTTGCCGCGCCTTCCATCATTGTCGCAAGTTTGTTCCTCTCTCTCTTTCTGGCCTGACGCCATCCGGGTCGCGTCGGGTCGGCCGGGCGGGGCGGCGGCGACGTCCCAGGCGGATCGTGGAACTTTGGGAGCGCGTTAACACTTTTCACCTCGCACGTACACTGGTGGCGGTGGCCACTCCGCGTTAAGGGTTTACGCAACGGCCGAACTTGGCCGTCCCCGGGAGGGACGCGGACGCCGGCCCGACACGCTGTTCGGCCGGAATGGCGCTCACGAATTATTTCCTGGACTCTAGACGCGTTTTGAGCTCCAGAGTCGCTAAATGGGACTCGAACCGAACGTGTGACCCCACCAATGGATTGCTCTCCGAACGAGATCCATTGGTGGGGTCACACGTTCGGTTCGAGTCCCGTTTAGCGACTCTGGAGCTCAAAACGCGCCTAGAGTTTTGGCCGCCTCCACAGGTCTTCCGGCCCCCTTGCGCCTCGCAGTGTGGCGACGTGCATTGTCTCCGCAGCGTTTGGTCCCCGTGGTGCGCCCTGGTGCGCCGTGGCCGCCCCCACCCCCACCCCGCCATTTAGAAGTGCGTATGGGGCGAAACAGGCGGGGCAGGGCTGGGCAGGGCTGGCTCTCAACTTCTGGGAGGAAGGGGAGGCGTTGTGAGGAGGCGAGAGGGGAAAAAATCCTGAGACCTGTCCGCCATGTCCTGGTGCAAAACAAGCTTGATTTATTGCCACTGGCGGGGCGGGGCGGGGCGGGGCTCGGTCGCCGCACGTACTTTGGGCGGGTCCTCGCCGTTGTCGGCGTTGAAACAATGAGAGCCTCGATGTCTTGATTCGCATCGCTGGGCGCGCCGAGCTGCCCGCCGGGTATCTGCCTCCGTCTCTCTCGCACTCACGGGGCGTCCCCACGGCGTGCGAGAGCGACGGAGCACTGCAGGTAATTCAGCTTTATGGTATTGCTGAGCCGTTGATTTAAAACACCCTAAGGCGGCGAGGGACACTGGCGTCAACAACTCTTTGGACTATCGCGGCATCGCACCTGCAGCACCTGCTTTCCCAGGCGGAGAGAGAGAGAGAGAGAGAGAGAGAGAGAGAGAGAGAGAGAGAGAGAGAGAGAGAGAGAGAGAGAGAGAGCCACTTGACTGTGCCCCGAACGGTGCCACTGTAGCAGCGCGCTGGCGCCGGCAATGGTGCTTGCAAGAGCCCGCCCGCCCCCGCCTCCGAAAAAGGAGAAATGTTGGAACAACTCTCAGCTGACTTGTTAGTGACTTCTTTTTCTGTGCGTGTGTTATTCAAATTAAGTAGCGCTTCGTTTTCCCCTTGGCTTTCCCCGGCGTCCCCTACATTCCCCCATGTTCGCCGTGTTGCGTGGGAAAGCCACGAGCTTGGCTGCTTGCAAAAATCGCGGTCGCAAAGACTGGCCATAATCCGTCCCTTTGCTGGTTTTTATTCGTCCTACCAGTGTAGCTTTTAACTCTGGATGCCGAATAGAGAATTATTTATCGTGACCAACAGGATTCAAGGTCAGAGAGATCGCAGCTGGGGGAAAGTCGTTGAGGAGTGGTGCGGTCTGATCGAGGGCTAAAAGTCGATTTCGTGATTTAGATACCCGAGAGTGTGGCAGAGAGAGAGAGAGAGAGAGAGAGAGAGAGAGAGAGAGAGAGAGAGAGAGAGAGAGAGAGAGAGAGAGAGAGAGAGAGAGAGAGCGCCTTTTCCGGCGGGGCCAGACTGGGGCCCTGGCGGCCTCAAGAGTTCCTCAAGAGGGTAGTGGGCCAAGGGGCCCCCTCGACGAGCCCGGCACGGGAGTCATGATGAGAATGGGGGGGGGGGGGGACTGCGTGCTTCTTTCCACTCACGCAAAAGCCAGCCTCATGCCTTGTGTGACCGCAGGGCGGCAGGGCGGCGGGGCCACAGGGCCGCGGGGGACGAGTGGAGTATGATGATGCGAGCGCTGCCAGTGTCCACGCATTCCACCCTCGGTTCCACCCCCTCCCCCTCCTTAGCATACGGCCCTGCCGCCCTTGTCATCTTCGACCTTGCCCCTAAACGCGCAGCGCGCGGCCCGTGCGGCCTATCCCTCCAGCTCCGCTGTCTGTCAACTTGTTCCGACTCTGTCTCTTTCTTCCTCGTGTTTCTTGCCCCTGCCGCTTTACCTGGAAAATCTCAGCCGCAACGCGCTGCCTTGGTTGCCTTGGGTGCCTCTGGCTGCCTTGGCTCCACCTGCCCGTCGGCCTGGGCCGGGGCCTGGGCGGTCTGCCGGCTGGCGGAGATGGGGCCCCGCCCTGGCTTCCTGGCTGCCTGCCTGCCTGCCCGCCTCCCCAGATGTCGCCATGCAAAATCATCCCCCGGCAACTTTCCGTCAAGTTCGATGCGCGGGGTGGCTGGGGCGTGTCGGCCCGCCGTCGTCGCCAGGGTCAGTGGCTGCGTGCGTGCCGCGCCGTGCCGCGTGACAGAAATCCGACACGATTTATCTCGGCCGCGTCGCCGCCCTGCCACGCCCTGCCACGCCCTGCCACGCCTGCATCCGCACGTTCCACTTTTTTACGCCGAGAATGTCCTGCAGGCCCGCCGCACAGTGGGCCAGAAGACCGGTGGAGGCGGTCAAAACCCCGGACGCGTTTTGAGCTCCAGAGTCGCTAAACGGGGCTCGAACCGAACGTGCGACCCCACCAATGGGTTGCTCTCCGAACGAGGAATCCATTGGTGGGGTCACACGTTCGGTTCGAGTCCCCGCCGCAGTCGTCGTTTTTCGCGACCGGGTTTGAACCAGGGAATACCCAGGTGCCTCGCCGCTTACGGCCGCCCCCCGGTGCAGTAATTTGCCCCCCCCCCCTCGCGTCAGCGCGACACGCGTGTGATACAGCTACTCTGCGCGTTAATTTCCGGTATGCAAATTTCTCGGCCGACGACCGACAGGTCTTGTAGCCGTACACAATGTGCAGCCCTCCCCCCACCCCCACCCCCACCTCCTCTCAACGCCGCCACCGTCGCGGTATCAAACTTTGAACCCCATCTACCGTCCTCAACTATCAGCACTCGCAATCGCTTTTCTTCTTCTTCTTCTTCTTCTTCTTCTTCTTCTTCTTCTTCTTCTTCTTCTTCTTCTTCTTCTTCTTCTTCTTCTTCTTCTTCTTCTCTTCTTCTTCTTCTTCTTCTTTTCTTCTTCTCTTCTTCTTCTTCTTCTTCTTCTTCTTCTTCTTCTTCTCTCTTCTCCTCTCTCCTCCTCCTCCTCCTCCTCCTCCTCCTCCTTTGGTCGTTGCACCACTGGCCCCCATTCCGGCCATACCCCCATGTCCAGGACAAGTTAATCACCCAGCGCCCGTAACGCGCTAACGCCGTAACGGCTACTTTTAGGACGTGACGAATGTGTGTCGCCGTGTGTGTGTGTGTGTGTGTGTGTGTGTGTGTGTGTGTGTGTGTGTGTGTGTGCGCGCGCGAGTGAGTCATGCCTTTCCTTCGGAGACGCGCGATAAATTCGAAACTGCTGTTTATTCGGCCAATGTGGGTCAGGGGCGATGGCCCGCCGATGGCGATGGCCGAATGGCGATGCAGGCAGATGGCGATGTAGATTTCGCCCGGGACTCGGCGGATTCAGATTTGCGGGGTCGCCTCGTGCCGGTCCGGCTGGGCTGGGGCTCGCACAGTGGGCTAGAACACCGGTGGAGGCGGCCAAAACCTTGGAAGCGTTTTGAGCTCCAGAGTCGCTGAATAGGACTGGAACCGAACGTGTGACCCCATCAATGGATTCCTCGTTCGGAGAGCAATCCATTGGTGGGGTCACACGTCCGGTTCGAGTCCTGCTTGGCGACTCTGGAGCTCAAAACGCGTCTAGAGTTTTTGCCGCCTCTGGCCCACTGTGCGCCGTGACGAAAAGAGGCTGCCGCTCCTAATAAAGAATGAGGCGCCCGATTGCCCCACTCGTGCAAATTGCCGTCCTTGTCTGCCTTGCGGACCGAGCCCGAAGACGTCATAGCTCTGCCTCTGTCGCACGCAAGGAGGAGAGAGAGAGAGAGAGAGAGAGAGAGAGAGAGAGAGAGAGAGAGAGAGAGAGAATAACGAATCTTCGGAAATCGCTTGGCTGCGCCCCCATTTCCCTCCCTCCCCTCATTTTGCCAATTTTCGTTTGCTTCTTCGAGGCGGCGGACCGTGCTCTGTATCTTTTTCGACTGTCGGAGTAGCACTTTGTCTGCGAGAAAACACTTGATCATGAATCCCTTCCCCGACCTTTTGGACGATCTTTCCGTTTAAAAAACCTGAGATCCAAATCGACAAAGGAATCTTTCGGAAAGCGGCGCGGCAAGGGGAGAAAATTAAGAACGACAGAAAGCAAAAATAACAAAAACTAAAGCAAATGTGTGTGGTTTGAGATTACTTCCTCTCTTCATCTTCGAGAGGCTCAGTCACGCTCTCATTGGCTGAGTCGTGAAACTGATACACACACACACACACACACACACACACACACACACACACACACAAGCAACCAAACAAGCCAACACTGACTCTTTCGGAGTCTGGTAGAGATCTCTCCCACGCCGGGCCTTTTCAGCCCAGCCTGAATACAACCCGGCTTTCCTCCGGTCAGGCAGCCGTTAAAGAGTTATTAGAAAGTCATTAGTGATAAGCTAATCGCTCTGAGCGAGTCTGCTTCGGGGGATCCTTTCGAAAGTTGAAACAAATCTGGTGCTGACGAGCGAGACGGGCCGTGCACTGTACATTGAATAAGACGGCAAACCGGCAGCGAGGCGGCCAGTTTGAGGGGAGGGGATGAAGTTATCCTCTCTCTCTCTCTCTCTCTCTCTCTCTCTCTCTCTCTCTCTCTCTCTCTCTCTGGGGGGGTATTAATCCTCCTCACAAAGGACAGCAGACAGCTTGGGCCGCTCCCTCACCGGTCCCTCACAGGTCGCGGTGCGAACGGCGATGTGATACATCGTCCACGGCAATGATGAGAGACGGCCCTCCCCCCTCCCTCCCCTTGTAGAACACCTGTAACCCTGCTGCACCACTGCGAGGGGCCGGCCGGGGCCTCACAGTGGGCCAGAAGACCGGCGGAGGCGGCCAAAAGCCCGGACGCGTTTTGAGCTCCAGAGTCGCTGAATGGGACTCGAACCGAACCACCAATGGATTGCTCTCCGAACGAGGAATCCATTGGTGGGGTCACACGCTCGGTTTGAGTCACATTCAGCGACTCTGGAGCTCAAAACGCGTCTCGAGTTTTGGCCGCCTCCGCCGGCCTTCTGGCCCACTGTGGGCCTGGCGGGGCCAGCAGGTTCTCCTCCCCGCGTCTCACTTTGATTCCATGATGGATCGCCCGACGCCCCGCCGCGCCGACGCCTTCTCCTGATAATTGTTTTCATTCTTTCTTGTTGGGTGAGGCGTGTACCCAGGTGCCATGGGAACCGCGAGAACTTTCGACAGCCGGGGTGACTTGGAACACGTGCTACCTATGCCGCAA